>NW_027635944.1:2739176-2906469 GCF_903797595.1 Erithacus rubecula
GACTTTGTCAGGGGTTCTAATTTTGAACATGTTAGGATCCCTGCTTATTATTCAGCAATGTCTTATTCAAGATGTGTTTTATATAATGAAAGAAGTTCAGATGTCACTAGGAAAATAGTGTGAGAAGAATTAATTAGAAGGCTTATCAGACAAAAGTAATTTAGAATCCAACTCTATCTAATATATCATTGAATGATGAATATACCAATCAATTAGCAAAATAAAATAAATTCTTCAAATTTGACTGAAGACATCCTATTATTATAAGTGGGAGGATATTTGGAACAGTTAATTACTCCTTATTTTAGGTTCTAAGTATGCTAAAATCCTTTATGTGAATTTTAGCATCCTTCTCTTCCCCCAATTACAGATATTTAGAAATTTCTTCTGACTTGTTTTAAATAATGATGTCATGTTTTCAATAATACTATGGCAGAGACAGAAGAAAGACATTTTATTGTGAATTAAAGGGAAGCAATCCTGCATTCTTACATCTGTGGGATACTGTGTTGCCTTACAAGAAAGATTAATCAGTGCAAAAAAAGGACAAAATGTTCATTGCTATATTTATTGAAAATGGAGTCGTTTTTATGAAAAATACACATTACATGGAATCAGTATACTCTCTTTGACGGAATAAATTGTTACTGATAATATTAAATGTTTAGTCAGCAAATTTCTTTGCACTCTTTGACTGCTCTGAATAGGAAATGGCAAAAATATCACAGAGGGCTAAGAATGGTGCTGAAACAATATTCTTAAAGACCAAAACAGTCCCTCTCCCCCCAGGACCCTTTGCTTTACTTTATAGATTTAAAATCTCTAAATAGTTCACAATTCCAATCAACAGATTTATAGACTCTGGCATCTGTTGATTTTTTTCCTCTCCCACCAAGGTTTCAAAGTCACAATCTGAAATACAAATCCTTACTGCCTTTCTAGTTAAAATTTCAGACAGAAGTTTTGGTGGCATTAGGTATCATACTTCAGAAATATCAAAAAACAATTCCAAAGATGTCTAGAATGGAAAAATAAAAGTTTTCCTACTTAAAAATAACCAAAATTAATAATAATAATAATAATAAAGATAATTTATGTTAGGAAAGTTTATCTATATTTATCTTTTCACTGATACAAGAAGCTTTCTTTAATTTATTTAAAATAAGAATGCCTTGGATTATCTCAGTTTGTGGTAACAAAGGCTTTGTCACACCAAATCAGACCACTGCACCGTTAAGTTCAGAATCTTGCCTGCAGGCCCAGTGGGTGCCCAATCTATCAGACAACAGCAGCATCTATGGAAAAACACATACTCCTGCTGACCCTGCTGACTGTGAGTCTCCACCTTGAAGAAGGAACTTTACTAATTTTTTTTTTTTTTTTTTTTCCCTGCACGAATCAGTATCAGATATTTTTTTCTGGTGGAGCTTTACAAGTTAACATTCAGCAAATGTATATACAGAAGTATACAAAATGCTATCTGTCCTAATCCTAAATGATTTTATCATAACTGCATATAGGCCCAGATCATACATAATATAGAGCTTTGCTCTGAGCTGGTATAACTAGATATGTCTGCAATATCCCAAAAAGCATAACAAAGAACCAGACTTTTTGCACCACTTAGTGAAATAAATAGGGAAATATGATGATGGAAAAATTGGTTCAAAAACTGTTGCTAGAAAATTCAGCACAACTGTATGATCTAATGATTCGACTATTTTTAGCTTTAGTCAACAACAGAACTGAATATTCATTCTCTTTTGGACACTGCAGTGGAATTCTAGAGCAGCAGGCATTTTGTAAATTAAGTTTTTAAAAAGAATAAGTCATAGAAGAGAATGGCCATTCAGACCAAGATTCCTGTAACACCTAGTAGGACACCAAAAATAAAAGAAAAAAAGAAGAAAATAAGACAAGCCTAAAATTAGACTTCTGATTCCATATTTAGGCAATTAAATAAAAGTCCTAATTTATGAAGACTGCTAAGCAGCCAGGAGCAGCTATTTTACTTGATGTCATCTCATTGCAGTGAGGACAGTGAATTAGATGGTTCCTGAAAAATGTAGCAGAGTTTCCAGGCTAATTATGCAAAATACTTGCTTTGTGACAGAGTGCAACATCAGAGAGATTTATACAAGCAGATTTAGCTGCCTTTTATTTACTGAGTGGTTCAGAATTATTTTGGATCTCCATTCATGTGCAAGTTATATGTGATATGAATGAACACATGAATCAATCATGAATAAAGTGTTTTTTACAATTCTGCTACTAGTTCTGATTTATGCTCTTCTGTTTTCTTCCATTTATATCACATTTTTTTGTTTAATCTTCAGCTGTGCATGACTTTGGGGTTTGGCAGGGACTTGAAGTTTAGTCATGTAACATTATCAGAGAACAAGTAAATAAAAGTATTACAAAAAAAAATTTCTAAATATTACAAATTGTTATATAATTATTTAAAATTTAATTATTAGAAAACACAAGTACTGATTTCATATTAGTGTGCCACCTGAAAAAGACTGTCAAAATAATGGAAAAGTAAAATTTTTATGAAAAAGTAGCACATTATTATGGATGATTCTGTATCTGTATAAGAAATGGTACTAAATACATCCATAAGTAAAACAAAACAAGACAAAAAACCCCCCAAAAAACCCCAAAAACACCCCAAACCAAATAATCTGAATTCTGCTCCAACTGCTAGTGTTTCTCTGCAGCTATAAAGTACAAAACAGTAAAAGAAACCTGTCAAGGCTCAGAGTTCTTTGAGGACAGGTTTCCCTGCAAGACTGAAATGTTGATTTGTAGGAAACTTAAACAAAAATATATTTTCTAAATGAGGTTATCACCAAACTTTGACATGCATTCTTTTCTTCTAGAACTGCTGCTCTGCTTTCACTGAATTTGCAATGGATTTCAGGCACTCTGGTGCAACCTGTTGAGAAAGCATGTGTGCATCTCTAACCTCTTAAAATTTTCAATTTGAGGTCTCCAGCTGCTTATGGTTGACTTCTAGTGATCTTGAAAATTCCACAGCTGATGCCAGCATACTGAACAAGACTGGCTTCCTAACTGAACCCACTGAGTGACTTTGGAAAGACAGGGCAGTTTATAGTCCCAGCAGCACAAGAGTAGAGTAAATGTGGCTTCTCATGTCACTAGGAGTTGCAATGGACACCACAGCAGGCTGAAAGCAAGCTCTCTGAAATTATTCAGATCATGCTCTAGATCATTCGGTCAGAAGAATTGAAACCAAGACAGATTACCAAAACCAACTAAAAAAATCAGAATAGCAAAGAGTACGTATTGCTTAGCTCCTTATTTTCTTTCTCTCAATAATTTCTGCAAGCATTTATTTATTCAGGAAGTGCAGATCACCATGAAGGAGACCAGAAAAGAGGAATTTCCCATTGTTTACAATTCTAATGAAAATTCCCATCTAGTCTCAAAACTCTCACACCATTTTTAAAGTGCCATTATTCTCTACGCTGTGTTCACTGACCACAATGTCTGAAACAGGAAGTTATGGATCTGTAAGCCAAATACCCTCCTTTTTATAAACATGTCTCTCAAGAATATGCTCAGGACCATGCAGTTGGCACAATTCTTACTCAGCTCTCTATAATTTCACTTTCCTCCTTCCACCCTGCTGGTGAATCACCCCTCGAAGGCTTGGCACCTGCAGCTGCCCCCTCTGCTGTACACTGAACCAGAGAGTGCAGCATCCTGAATCCTGACCTCAGGAATATTCAGCAACCTTACAAATTTTCCTCACCTGTGGAGTAGAGGGGGAAAAATATGTCACATGCAGCTGTTTTGCCTTGTAGCCTTAGTCTGGTTTTAATATCTTCAGGTTTTGAATTGAAATGTTTTATGACTATGTAATTCTTTGTGTCAAACGCCAAATAAATACGGTTTAATGCTGTCATTAAACAGAAACTTGAGTCTGGGTGATCAAATGACAGAGGCAGTAGCTTTTGCTCAAGGTAAGTGAGTTCTCTTCATCTTGAAAGAGTTATCCCTCTGCAGCAACCACTTGAGTTACACTGATCTGGGTACTACATGGCATAAATACTGCACACCAAGTCTCCAGCAGCTATCATTAAGCACAAGAACAGTGATTCATCCCCAGACTGAAACAATGCCCTATCTAGCTACTGTGATGGATTTCTTATTTCTGCTGGAGCCCAGGCTTGCCTGACCACATTCTGCAAAAAGTCCTCTAACTGTCCCTCAGCAATGAGACACACACTCATGGTTTTTTGGTATAAAATGCATAGTTTTTAAATACCATTTTTACCTCTAATATACATGCATGTCCTATGAGTGAGGCCTCACAACTCCATTTCTTGACTGTGATTATCAAATAACACAAGCTAGATGACAAGAGGAGCCAGAACTCTCCATGAGTCAATCAAAGACAGTATGGTTGGTCTAGCTTGGATGAAGGAGCCTTTAATCTTTACATGCACATTACTTGTTCTGCCACTGCAAAGTGCCCACCACGGTGAGACCCTCATCTAAAGCTAGAGCAAACAGGCAGTGTAGAACTGAGAAGCTCTTACCTCCTTGCATAACTGATGATTTATCATCTTCTCAGGCATCTAAATGCTGTGCTTACTCATAATGCTGACTGAAGATCAAACGAGCGTGTAGACAGCCTCCCTCCACAGCCCCCATCCCTCTCCCCACACATCAAATTTGAGGTCAGTCCAGTCAAAGCTACCTCTGCTTTGCTACAATTTCTGACAATACTTTGGCTTTTGGATGCCAGTGCAAACAAGCTGCCATCACATCCCCAGGATTAGGAAAGATTTTAAATTTCAGTCAACTTGGTCTTATTTGTTTGCCTTAGCTAAGATGAGGAGTTGTCAAACTACACAATTTCCATAGCTGTCAAGGATGTTTTTGAACATGCAAATCTGCAGTACATTTTATCGCAAACATTGCAAAAAGCTTTAAAACCAGGACATATGAAATATGTATACTTTTTTTTTTTTTTTTGGTTAAAAAATTATCTATCTCAGCATATAGGCCCTCACCCTGCATATCAATGTATTGCTGTCTCTTTGGTTTTGTTGCCAAATGGAAACAATAAAGCATCAACAGCATTGTCAGCTCCTTCCATTTATCTTGTTTCAACCTTTTGTTATACGCAGGCATGAAGAATGTTATTCCTACTCAGTTTTTATTTTGCTTGGAAGCCTTGAAATTTTTTGACGATGTGATCTAATCTCATATACCAGGCTTAGTTTAACATATCCAGCAGGTATTCAAGAGAGGTGGTGAACAAGGCAAGTGCTTGCCAACATCCTGAGGGGTGATGAGCAGTCTGGAGAGCACTGGGTCAGATATACTAGTCCTCCTCACTTCTGTTCACACTGTCAACCCATAATCCAGAAAACATCTTACTGTGATGTGTGCAGGGCATTAAAAGCGAGTAAAAGACATCAGCACCTCAGCACTTAATGCATGAGAAACTGTTTACAATAACTAGATAATTATAGCTAACTCTTTCCAACAGCTATCTCCACTAATTAGAGTTTATTTGCCCAAACAAGTACATGTATGAAGTTTTAAGATATTTTTTAGGAAATATGTGTGTAAACCCCAAATTAATTTTATTTTGGGGCTTTTGAAACAAAGATGTATAAACGCATACAAAGTGTAAACTGATTTAATTAACTTTAGGTCTCCTTTAGCTCTTTTACCACTTCTGTGCTCTCCTCTCTCTCCACAGACCTCAGTCACTGTTGATGCACACAGGGGCAGATGTGGTGGTGATTCATCAGCCTTCAGGTCTGACCCTGAACTTTGAATTCTTCCAGCTGTGTTACAAACCACACATAAATGTGCTTTGCACTCACAACAGAATTACCCCCTTTTCATGAGGAAACATTCTTTGAGTTTTACCTGCCTATGAGTTTTCTTTTTGGTTAAAATTGGAGGTTTCATGCTAAATGGGCTGCAATAATAAGGGAAGATTTAAAATGCTAATGAAATACCTGGACAAAACAAACTGAAGGATCTGTTGGAGAAACTACAGAATCAACCAAGATACAGAGAGACAGTGGAAAGAGTTCAGTATCTATATCTACTGTGGTGTGTTGCCTCCATCAGGCAGAAATGTTGAAGGTTATTCCCTGGTTTTAAGCCTTTAGTTTAGGTTCATTTTAAGTAATTTATTTTGAAGAAGTGAGATCACTGTGCTCTGGTTACAGGACCCCCATACAAAATGCCATGCTTCCCATCTTCCCACATAGAATAAACATACAGGAGCAAAACAGACAAGATTTCTCCTCATATTTGGCAGTTAGTCTTATGACTCATTGCCAATATACATTTTTTTTCTTGAAATTCATTGGTTATAGTATATATAGGATGTTAAAACCTTTAAATTCTAGAATATTATAAGACTAAGATGAGCTCAGCTATTTCCAGTACAGAAATACAGTTGTCAAAAAATAAGAGTGATTCAAATACTGCCCTTTTACTTTTTTTTTTTTTAAGGACAAGAATCCTCTGCGCTCCCTCAGACATCTTCAAGTGGTTGTTGAAATGTATTATTCTGCATGTTTAATACCACGTAGGACTCTGAAGAGATGAAGTTATACAATGCCTTAGGCAATTATGAACAAGGATGATAGGGGAAAAAAAGGCTGAAATATAGAGAATAAGCAGCATGATATAAGCAGAATATTTGATATTTAGGGCAAAAAATGAATACCATGCTGTCTTGACTACCTCAACACAAGACATAATTTCTTTTCTATGCCTCTCAGATCTATTTATCTGAACCAGCAGTGCTCAAATTCACTAATAAAGCCATTATTGATTTGTGGAACGTGACTTAAAATCTCAGCAAACACTGAACAATCTGTGAGAAGCTCTTAAATACTGAACGTATGTAACTAGACATCTCAATTTAACAACCAGACACACATTTAACAGCATTAATAGCCAGGCACTTAATGGATCAATTCCCACTGTTTGTGTAATGTGGAAATAAAAAAGGCTTATTAAATGACAAGCTTTCCCTGGTTTGTGCTAATTAATTATACACTGCATCTGACTGCTAATTTAGTGGGAAAATGCAGCCCAAAACTGTGGTTTCTGCTTGAACTTTGCCTCAGCATCACCTAATTCTGCTCAGAGTGCAGCTGCGGCTTGCCTCTGAACGCTGGCAGTATTAAATTAGAGCACAAGGCCATCAATTTAATAAGTACTGTAGCAGGTAATTTGAATAAGGACAGTATTAGTATTCTGCCAGTGCACAACTAAAAGCAGCTGACCTTTCAGACCAGAGAAGATCCTTGAACACATCTAGCTGAATCGGTGAGCACAGTAATAATCTGACCATGTTAAGAGTGCCAAGAGAGACTTTTACAGCTCTGCACCCATTACTATATATCAGCTATTCTACAGTATATAAGAACACTTTATGTACAGAAAAACAAGGTTATAAATAGAACAAAGGCAATGTGAGAGATATATTTCAAGTGGCACGTTTGAAAATTTTCCTTATTGCCTTGATTTATGGTATAAAGAATGTAAAATTAATCAATGCACATAAAAGTGCACTATGAACACCCACATAACAACCCAGTGACTTTTCACCACAAATTTAGTACAAGGAAGAACACAAGTATGCGTTGTATAATAAAAGTAAAGCATATAAAATTATTCTGCCATCATATATGTTTTAAAAACAGAAATATAAAACGAACATAGCATTTTGTCAGGAGAAAGTGAATGGTTTTAAGCTAATTGACAAGGTTTTTTTGAGGTTTATAATTACAATAAAAATTCCCTATCAACAGACTGTTGGTGTAGCCACAGGACTAAGTGAAATTCCCTTAAATTCTGTGAATCCACTTTGAAAGGAGCAAGGAGGGTTTTTTGCAAGGGTGTGCTTATAGATATTAAATATCACACATTGATACCAATAAAAGAAAAATCATGATCATACTCATATGACTGAGGGAAGAATGATTTATATGAGAAACCAGAACAAGGATTTTCTGGTTTGTTCATTTTGTAAGGAATTGGTGGCAGAGCGAGGTATTTTCTTTAAACATGTGAAGGGGAAGATTTTTAAAGTATAGATAATACCAGTCTGCAGGCATCTCAGAGATGTCTTCTAGATCTTTTTAAATAGGAATAGGGTTTTCAATATAGTCCTAACACTTATTTGTCAAGATGCCCCTTTAAGTAATTCTTAGAATTACACAGTGGAAAAGCACACTCCCATACCAGAATGGTTCCAGAAGCTAGGACTCACAGTAAAACCTGATTGAGGGTCTTGTCTTTTATTTCCTTCCTGAAAGATACAGTTTAGGCCCTCAGGTCCTTCCATATCCACCACTTATTTCAGAAATGGTCATGCATTCATGTACTGTCAGTGATTATACAAAAAACTGTTTACCAATGCATGACTGAAATGTTTAGCAGTACTTGATGCCCCTCAAACTGGCAGGTCATTTATTTTCAATGACATAAACCTGTTTAACATGATTTTCCCAGACCTTAACACAGAATTGCGCAAAAAAAAAAAAAAAAAAAAAAAAAGGTGAAATTTAAAGGAAACAGTTCTATGGACATAAGAATTGCTAAATAGCTATGAAAGAATTGATATTTATTTTTTGTCACAGTGTATGCTGATTTTTGAAGCATGACTTGTAAATATTTGACACACTCTCAGGTTTTAATCCTGTCCTCACAGCAAACAATTATAAGTTCATTTTGGACATTTACCTTTTAGTCTCCCAAGCTGGGGCTAATGAGAGCCACCCATTCAGGTTGGCAGTGAGACCCAGCAAAAGAACTATGCATATTTATGCAGACTCCTGGAAACTGACACAGTTTGCCACATCTTCTCAGAAGCCAGTTCAGAATTTCAGACCACTTTTACTTTCTTTAGCACTGGCAGGAGAATCGACCAAATTTGGAGTGACGATTGATATTTCGATATTATTACAATACTGAACACATTTGTCATGGCAGTAACCAGGCATGCATCATATTGACAGACAATTTACAAAATGGTGTTGTTCAGTTAAAATATGCATAAAGCATTGTGAGCTATATAAAATATTTATGGTACAGATGCAAATGGCAGGTTAGAGGACCCCTCTGGGGCAGAAGGAGTCCAGTCTGGAAGGAACACAAAAACATCATGGAGGATGAAACAGCTGATATGGAAATGGGAGGATAAAGCCACATATGGAGGTGGCTTGGTGTATGCCTGCTATGAAAATGTTTTCATTCTATACATATTTCATATTAAAACAAGGGTATTGGCCCAGATTACTAGTTTAACAAGTATGAAAGTGAAAATTCTGTTGGGGTTAAAAAAGGCTCAGAATTAGAACAAAATATTCAAAAAGAGACCAAAACTGAATGATGAGCAGGGGTCAAACAAACAGGACCACATGACTTCATGTTTGTTTGCTTTTCCTTCCCAAACTGCAGTCTAATTTATGCTTTTACTTAGCAACAGCCTAAATGCAATAGATATATTTATACTCAACCCATCCTTTATGAAAAGATCCATGAAAACAGGGATTAATAAAAATAGAATAAAGGAGGAAGATGAGAAAGAATGAGATATGTAGGATATTGAGATATCTAAGGGAAAAAATATTCATTGCCTCCCCAATCTATTTCAGCCTGTGCAGCTTCTGCAGTTGTCCAACATTGGGCAAGCTTTCTCCTAGTTTCAAGGGCTAAATCAGCAATTTTCAGGAAAAAAAAAAAGTTTTGCAAACTCATTTGAGTTTTCTCTCTGATTCACTCATCCTTCACACCCCCTTACTTTTGTCTTCTCTTATGTCCCACAATTTAAAAAAAAGGTAATGTTGCAAGTTTAAGCCACAGAGGACTAAGTGCAATGATAAAACGTAGCACGAAAAGAAGCATGGCAAGGTATTTCCATTAAACTTACACTGCATAAAAATGGAGGGTAAACAGGACATGATTCATTCAGGAATAGAGCCTTTAGTCTGATTTGTGGCAGTAAGCACGCTGTCATAGACTGAGAGTGTATCAAATTACCTTTCCTGCAATTATTAAAATTCCTTCCCCACCTCACAAGCGAACTTAATTTCAAGTGCCAAGAAACTCCCCAGTGAGATTTCCCATCAAATATTTCATAACTAGAAAGTTAAATACATCGACTAAAAGAGAAGTAATAGTATAATCCATTTTATTTTAAAAAGGCGTGCAATTTCAGAAAGTACTAATACTAATAATATAACCACCTAGTTTAAGTGTAGTAATGTAAAATACCTTACCTGCCAGTCTACATATCTTGCATCCATGGTAGTTGTACATACAGATGGTATTGCTTAACACAAATTGCTTAACTTTAGAGCTACAGTGTTTGAGATCAGTTTTAAAACAGCCATGCAGAAAATGATAATTACTGCAATAAATACTGATTTTCTTCAGGGCATCCATGTCATATTAGACAAAATTCAGTGTCTTAGCTCCACTTAATTAGGCAACTCATGTTTTCACTAACTGAAATGGTGAAAAAGTAGTCTATAAATTTGTTAATTAACTAAATGTATTCTGTCATTTCTAACATAGCTACAGTTCCAGATAGAAGGAAGAAAAAGGGTGAAATCCAACTATATAATATAGTAGAAATATAATGATGAACCTATCATTCTAGAAAAATATATTATTTTTTATTGCCAAACCTGGAGCTCTCACAAAAGAAATTATGACAACCAGATCTTCTTCCCCATTAGCAATGTATTTTAGAATTATTTTGAAGAATGAGATTATTGGATGCAAGGGTAAAAAGTATTGAAGTAGGAACAGTTTCAGAATGTTTGAGCAGAAAGCAAGTTTCACATCAAGTCCTGGATATAGCAGGAATAGCAATTTTAGTGGCTGGCTTTTATGGCTGGCTGGTTCTTTTGGTCTCACTCCCTTCTTATTGGGTTCCAGACACTTGGGTGTGACTACTTTGAAGGTTTTGGCTCTGGTACTGCTACTGCTGTATTGACAGGACATTTTATTGCTTCAACTAGCACTGCAAAGGAAGGCTGTGATTGGGAAAAGTTTCTCTTGGTTTGAGGACTAGTCCCTCACCAGGACTCGTAAATCACAAGTTTGAATGGATCTGTGCTCAATGGAAATCCATACCATATCACAGTATGGGATTTTTATAAGGATGGTAAAACAATTGAGTTGGTTTTGTTTCTGCATTTAAGCAAATAACAGAATCCCATTCCCTTTACTTCTTATAGTCAGTGACCTCTCTTTTCTGTTTCTGTTCTAAGGAAATTTAACAAGCTTTTTATATTCATTGTATAATGGAATTATTCTTATCTGAATCCAGCCTTGATAGTCCAATCATACTTGCACCTCACCAAGAGGCTTGCTAGTCTTTAATCACCTTTTCCTCCTCATCCATATTCCTATTCACACAATAAATATCTTTAATGCCATCAATGACACAGTCTCTTTAGCCCTTTTATTTCTGTGACTCACCACATGAGGAAAAAGCTAATCATCACAAACATCCCTATTCCTTGGCTCTACACTAGTTCTTCTTGGGAAAGAACCCTCTAGAAATGCTAGAAGGCATTAAAATTGTCAAAAATTAGACTAATACATAACAGAAAACAATTTATGAGATCCTGAAAAAACATCTTGAATATGACTTGAAATCTAGTCACTGTGACTCAGAGGACATCAAAAGCAAGGCAAGGCTATGGGCAAAGAAGAAGATCCAATGCAGGGAACAATTTTCTATGAGGAAAGGCATGGTAGGTTAGGAATGTAAAAGAAAAAAAGAACCTGAACATAACAAGATGGGGGAATCAAACTACAAAGATCTCTGCAGTCATTGGGGGTACAGAGATGTTTAGAGAACAATTAATAGCTATTTCATCCTGAGAATTATCAGACATTTAGAGAAACAGATTTAGCACAAACAAAAGTAACATGAATAAAAGTGCATTATGCAAATTAACAGATGCAACCTTTGGCTCATAAAATTGTCAAGAACAAACAGATTCCAAAAGGATTCAGGGGTTATAGACTCAGGTCTACATCCATCTGCATATCCAGTTCTCAGACTAATATTATCATGGTCAAAAAAAACTCCAAAGCAAACCTGTTCACACAGGTGTGCCAAAATTTACCAATACATGGTAAAACATACTAAATCATTGGAATTTTCTGAAAAAACAAAAATGTCAGATTTTCATGGATATTATGTTTTATTGCAAAATATTAATTAGTGAAACTATCTTTCTTCTCAAATTCTTGCAGTTTATAATCATGATCCATATCTCAATCTCAGTTTGTTAATTTAAAATAAAACCAAACAAGCCACAAACATTATATGTGCCTAAATTCAGACCCTGGGTTTGTCATTCTCTCTCAGTGACTGTTGAAATCATCCCAGTCCTGCTATTAATCCTGATAATTCTGGCATCATTTTTCATTAGGATGTTTTCCTAAGGCTTCAATCCTAAACTTCAGCTAAAATGTCCTGTATACTGTCTAATCTATTCATCCTCATAGCTAAACCACCTCACATTCTGATTACTGAGACATCATCTTCCATCACACTTTTAAATAAAACCTTGTCCCCCTCATATCCTTCATGATGCTTCTGGAAAGATACAATGTATTGCTTTTTTACATGTGATCTTTGTCTATTTATAGTACAAATAACCCACAATATTATTACTAATAAAAATAATAATAATAATAATATCATGGTAAATATAAGAACAATACATTAAAGTGATTACATAGTACACACTACAACACACAAATCTCAAACAAATATCTATTCTTCTTTCAGTTTTATTACGGTAGATCTGAAAAATGACTTCAAATACCTTCTTTGTTTACAATGTTTCTCACAAGAGGAAGTCACTATCTTCCAATCTTGACTGGCCCAAAGACCCTACAGCAGGCAATTAAAAAATGTCTAGGGATTTTCCAAAGGATTGCCTTATGCTGTTCTAGTTCTTGGCTTTATCTGAAACCTCCAGACCAATAAAAGATAAATATTCACTGCAAAGGGAATACTTCTTATTTCGGTATTTCTTTTTTGTTTTAATGAACTGCTTTAGAACCAAAGAATCAAAGAACATTTTGGGCTATAAGAGATGTTTAAAGACCATCTAATCCAACTCCACTGCCACGGGCAGGAACACCCACCCCACCAGGTTGCTCAAAATGCCATCCTGCCTTGGCTAGAACGCCTCCAGCTGGGGCAGCCACAGCTTCCCTGGGCAGCTTGTTTCACTGCCTCACCACCCCTACAAAGAACTTAATCCTAGACTATCTAAACCTTCCTGAAACACTAATCTTAGAAAATTAAGATTTTAGTTACCTTGCTGGAAATAATTAAAAGTTAGAAGTTTGAAGGGGGTAGTTAGCTGAAACTTAAATAATTGATTGTCTGTCATTTCATGTTTGCTTAGCTGGACTTACAATGGGAAAAGATGAAACTAGTGTGCAGAACCAAAGGAACATAGACAATGCAACCAGAAACCCATTCTTTGGAAAACTGGACTATTCCCAGAAATCATTTGTATTGTCAGTGACAGAAAAGGTAAGGAGTTCAGGGTGAGGAAGACTCGCCTTATTTCCTCCTTTTAAGACCCCTCCCCACAAAAACGACCCCAGACTTAATTTAAGAAGCCAATCACGCATGCTTAATAGCTATTCAAGCTAAATACCATAGGAAGTGGGGGGCTGTTATTATGATTATGTATTTGTTTGAATCCTTTGCTAATAAATTGACTTTGTGATCACCTGTGATTTTGCAGTGTGTATTAGAGGATTACCTCACTCTGCCCAGCACTGAATAAACATACACTTTCTAACGTTAAACTGTTAGAGAGTCTTTTGTCTGTCACAGATGAGTATCAGTATTAGACCAATACTCATATTTTGGTAGAAGTCTCTTTCCTGCTCTCTTATAGTCTTCCTAGGCAATAGAAAGGGCTAAGGTCTCACAAGAGCCTTCCCCTCTCCAGGCTGAACAACCACAAGTCTCTCAGCTTGTCCTTGTTCCAGGGGTGCTCCAGCCCTCTGATCACACTTATTTCCTACTCTGGACTAATTCCAACAGGCCCTTAAGCTTGGGAGGTGGATGCAGTATTCCAGAAGAGGTCCAAGAAGAGAGGAGCAGAGTAGAGAATCACCTGTCTGGCCCCACTGTCCACACCTCTTTCGATGCAGGCCCAGGTCACCTCTGGGCTGCAGGTGCACATTGGCATCTCATGTTCAGCCTCTCATCCAACACACACCAACTCCTTCTCCTCAGGGCTGCTCTTGATTTGTACATCCCCCAGACTCTGCTGATACTGGAGATTTCCCCTGTCTATGTGCACGACCCTGCACTTGATCTTGTTGAGCTTCATGAGGCTCACACAGACTCACTTCTCCATCCTCTCTTTCTGAGTTCATACCTTCCTTCCACCATAGCAGCAGCACCCCTAATCTTGGTGCCATCAGCTGAAACTTTCTGAGGGTGACCTCAATCTCACTCTGTGTGTCATTGATGAAGACATTAAAAAGCATTGGTCCCAGTACAGGACCTTGGGGGCCACTGTTTGCTCCTGGTTTCTACTTCAAATCTGAGCCATTGACTACAACAAATTGGACAAGGCATCCAGCCAGTATCTCACTCTCCTAGCATCCCATCCATCCAGCCCATATTTCTCCTATTTGCATATGTATGTTCCATGGGAACATACCAAAACCTTTACAGAAGTCTAGATAAATGACATCCACAGCTGTCCATTTGTCCACTGGTGTGGTCAGTTCATCACAGAAGACACTGGATTAATGAAACACAACTTGTTTTTGGTGAAACCATGTGGCCTGTCTCTAATTAGCTATTTGTCTTTCAATTTATGTTCATGAGGATCTGTTGAATGATCCTACTGGGCATGGAGGTAAAAATGACTGCTCAGTACTTATAAGGGTTTTCCTTTTTTGACTCTTTTTTTTTTTTATTAAGAGGAACATGAGTTTTCCCTGTTTTCAGTAATGGGAGTTTTCACCTGTTTCCACGAGTTTTCTGATATGATAAGGAACTTGGCAACTACATTATCTAGGATGAATCTCATCAGCTCCTCAGGTGGTTTCAAATCTCATCCCCCTTATAATGGCGGGGGGGGGGGGGGAATTAATCCCCTAAATCCCTGCCTTGACATGCAAGGTTTTGCAAGGTTTGGGAAGAGAGATTATTATTGAACACCAAGGTAAAATATTTTTGATTACCTTGTCATTGCCCATGTCAGGTCTTACTGTTTTTTTGAACTTACTTAGCAGTGGGATACCTTTATTTAAGATACATAAACCAGTAAGTGATGGAAAGACCTTAAATCAAATAAACTGAGAAAGAGAACACCATAAATTATATTGAATATAATTTACAACTTTTTAACTAGTAAATTGCATTCCTTAAACTAGACAATACACACAGCTTTGTATCTAAGCATACAACTAAATGAAGAGTAAAATTCTATGTAATGAATTGATAACATTGTATATTGTAAGTCACTGAAAATGAGAGGTTTAAAGTGTAGCTGATTGAACAACTCTGAGATCATATCACTTTGTGTAATTTTAAAAATTGAAGTAATAGAGCCTCTTAGGCTACCTGACAATAATAGCTTTGCAGAAATTTAATGCACTGGTGTGAGACAGTGGCAATTATGGAAAAAAGAAGTGTAAAATTAACTTAGGTAAACCTGTGGAAAGGCAAGCTGCTTTCCACTGATCAAACATGCCTTTAACAAAGCCATTTTTAAAACTATTCATGTGTGGTTATTTCTGTTCAGAATTAGATAAAAGCAAAAAATGAGGTGTTACATTGAAATAAATATCAAACAATATCATATTATATTAAAAGTAGAATCAGCATAATAGCCTTATCTTATATTGTATTTAAGGTTTTGGGATGCAGGTCCTGTAGCACCAAGAGGAGACATAAATGGTAAATCAACAAGTCAACAAAAAAGAAAAGTACCTTAGATTATTATGATTTCAAAACTGAGAAAAAACCCAGGAAATTATCCTACACACCTTGTGTTTATGTTTATTATTGCCATAAATTTTTGACATCTCTAAATTAACTCTTTCCATGCTAAATTTCTTAGACTGATCAATCATTTCCTAGAAACTATAAGAAGCTTCACTTTACAAAATTTTTCACAACAGCTGTGATTGAAAAAATCAACATCAGAAGGCATGAAAAAAAAAAAATTACCATAACAGGTTCAGACCAAAGTTGTCTCTAAGACAGAAATCTGTCCCTAGTACCACCTCTAGAGGTGGAAATGAACATGAAACAGGAGATTAGTGGAGAGAAATCCTGGCATGATATGCATCTTCAGCAGTTATATTTTCCTGATTGTGAGTTACATTCCAATCATATTTACTAGCCAGGAGGATTTGCTATTCATAAACTTAACCAAATCTAACTTATCACTGCCTTTACCTCCATGATATCCCATGGCAATGAGCTGCACCACACATTTCAGAGAAATACAAAAATTACATCTTTTGTCAATTTTCAGACTGCTACCTGAATACTTCTTTCAAAAGGAAGCAGAAATATACAATGAAAGAGAAAATAATATTTTCTTATACCCTACTTGTCTTCTGGAGCTTCTTCAGCTAGAGCAGCTGTGCAGGAGATGTTTTACATCATGTTGCTGTTTTCTGGGGACTATCACCTTCCAGATTAGTAACAATACACCACATCACAACATGGAGACTTTAAAAACATGTGCTAAACCCAACCCAAATGACCAAGACTATAAAGACTTAAAGACACAATGAGGTTGTTACAAGAATTTCCTACTTCCAGCAGGGGTACTGCTTCCAGATAAAGAATGTTGAGTTCATAAGCATGAAAAAGGATAGGACACTTGTAGAGGAGTGTTCCCACCAACATCAAGTCCAACACTTAATTCCAGACCAGCACAGCACCTCTGTTATCCCAATCCCTGCACTGCTACAGAGAGAGGATGGGCAGCTGTGTGGGGCAGTGCAGTGGCTTTAATTTTGTGAACACATGGGACAAGAGGGAGAGCAAAACTCTTCCTAATTGACTCCTGAACTGGGTCTTGGAGGTGAGAGGCTATCGTGGTAATTCACTGTTGCAGTCCAGCTCCAGCTCCTCTTATTTCTCCACCTAGATGGATAATGACAGGACTATGGGAAGAAAAAAGTGGTAAGGTCTGAGCTGTAGTACAGACATGGGAAAAATAATTACCTTTCAACTAATGGAAAAGTGCAAGCAGAAAAACAGAGTAAGGAAAAAAACAGTTATTTTATTCAGCAAACACATGATGACACACACTGCTCCAGATCCAAACTACTTCTTCAGAGCAGTACAAAAAATCCTGTCAAAATCAGAAGGACAAAAGTAGCAAAACCATCACCCATTCAATTTTGCTAAAGGGCAACAAGACTTACTTGAAATAGACACCATAAAGATATATAAACACTCTGATGTAAGAGACAAGGCTCAGACTGAGTTGACACTGACCCTGCCAGTCACAGTGGTTATTGTTTCTACATCACATATTTCTTTACCAGATAAATTATTCCACATAAGATTAAGTTAGGTTGTCAAGTGGTATTCCTCATGATGCTATTATATAATGGAGTAGAAAATATAGTGTATGTAAGATAATTGCATCTTTAAAAAAAGTCTCAAAAAGCAAATTTTCTCCCTTGTAACAGGCAGAAAACAACTTTCATGTTTCAGATGAAACATTCTGGAAAGAGAGGCTGCACATGGAATAAACTGTCCATGAAAATGGTGGAATAACCACTCCTAGAAGTATTCAAAAACCTTGTGACTGTGAAATATGGGGTTTAGAGGTGAACATGGAGGAGCTGGGTTAACAGACTTCATTTTAAATGGTGCAGAATAAAGAGAATAAACTAATAAATTATTAGTGAAATAATTAATTAATTAAAATTATCTAAACTTCAGAACTCCGTTTACTACAATTTGAACAGCTTGAATTTGTTTGCTAGTGCAACAGCTAAGTTTGTTCATGATATGCTAAACACTAACATGGTTTTTGTATTTTGTTTTTGTTTTTAGTTATCCATGTCCAGACAAAATTTTGTCAAAGCACAGTATGCACTCTACTAGCAGAGAGCCAAAAATTTTTCAGGAAAGGAGGGATGGTTATGATTTGGAAGGAAATCTGTGGGCTGGCAAAAATTATGTTGTACTTTGTTGCTCCACTGGAGTAATACATTTCTCAGGTGTTAGAACAAAAACAAGTCCAAGCCTTGCAACTGTGTGGCCTGAAGAAATTATAAAAGCAAAGTATATGTAGATCTAACCACAGGCTACCAAGAGCTATCAACAGGAGTCAAATTACCATCCCTTCTGAAAGAGAGATGTAAAATTTACCCTTTTTCAAGGGGATTCAGTAAGGGAAGGGAGGTGAAGAGGAAGCTGTGTCATCCCATAGCTGCTGTACAGCACCTGGCTCCTGCCTCCTGTGCCACCTACCCCTGAGCAGCTAAGACATTTATCAAATTTATGCACCACAACACAGCAAAAAATGGTCAAAAGCAGATCCATTCAGGGCAGGGTCTCTTGTGGGGATGCTGAGGGGAAGGGACTGAAGAGACAGGGTGGTGCTGCCAGAGTGTCCTCCAGCTCCCACATGTACCACAGGGAGGCATTGACACCCACACCCCCATATACATTTTAAAGCCGTTTAAAACTTCTCCACTGCATGAGAACCTGAGCTCTAAACTTAATCATGTGAGAAAAAGTGAGCAGTTTTGTCTATTTTGAACCTGATGCCTCTCAATGCCAACTGTATTTATTATTATAATATACTATGCTTATTATATATATATAAGTAATATATATATATGCTTATATATATATTATACTTATTATACTTATAAATTATACTTATTGTTATCCTCTCTTATTCTGTTTATCTCCTCTGGCATCATCCTTCACATGCCACAAATTCCCATGCAGCCCACCACATTCATTGTGCACTCTGCTGAGTACCACGGGAAAGAAGTGCTGCCTGCTCACCCATTTGTTATCAAATACTGATCAGGGTAAAGGTTCTACATATCCCAGGTCTTTTGGTTTTCTGTGGTTGGTTTTGCATGGGTGGCTTTAATTTTCTATGTGTTTACCACGATTTTTTTGTGGCTGTTTGTTTGTTTATTTGTTTGTTTCTTTGTTTGTTTCTTTGTCATGTTGGTTGGTTGGTTTGTTGGTTTTGGTTTTAATATTTTGATTTGTGATTTTGGGGGCTTTGGGTGGTTTATTTAGGGTTAATTTTTTGGGAGTTTTCTTTTTTTCTTTTTTTTTTTTTGGTTGGGTTTTTTGATGCTTTATTTGGAATCTTTTGGCAGTAATGAAGGGCCAGGGGGTTTTGAACAAATCTACAAATATTAGAAAAATTTCTCCTTGATATAGATGAAAAGCTTGAATTTCATTCCAGATGGTATTGCTGTAAACATCTCTTGGTGGAGTTATAATGTGATCTGGACTTCTTATCATTTCATATTCGTCTTTTTGTTGCTGAACATTTCTGTCCAGAAAGGAAAGATTGAGGTTGAGAGACCCCCTGATATTTTTCATGTCTCTCTTGTGGCCACCAGAATTCATTTTTTCTGTCTATCATCTATCTATCTATCTATCTATCTATCTATCTATCTATCTATCTATCTATCTATCTATCTATCTATCATATTAAGATTTTGCTTCAGTATTTAGAGTGTGTGTATAATTACTTAATAAACAGTTCTGGAAAAGCATTTGTTTATAAACCATTTAAAGATTTTTTTTTTGTGGCAGAGATTTTTCAGAAATACTTGATCCTGCATTGCTAACAAAATATAAAATACATATTCACTAAGCACTAAAACACATTTTAGCTCCCTAAATTTCTGTAAGTTATTTCTATCTGTGCTCTCAAACATGAGTAAGTTCTTAGTTATTTCTATTTGCTAGTTCTATCTAGGGAAGAGTTAATTACTGCTCAGTGTTAATCAGAATGGAATATCCTTACTGTCATAATGAATGTCAAAAGTAATTTAAGAAAGTGCTTGGAAGAAAAATTTGTGTTCTGGAAGAAATATATCTCTATTTATAAATCAAAATCTGAAAAATATGAGTTAAATTCTAAACACAATACTTCCAGAATCAGCTATCCTCCTTCACAGTTTAACCAGTCAAAAGAAACCATAAAAATACCCAAATTCATATGCAACATTTACAAGACTATGAGAGCAGTGTATGCCTTATAGTAATTTTAATGAGTTTAACTCTAAATTGGTTCACTTGGTTTCTGCATTTAAAAAAAAAAATATATATATCAGCATGTTTGTGTGCAGAAATTAGAGTTGTACAAAGCAATCAGATTCTTAGTTAGTCCTACTCTTGTTGGCATTCATTTATTTGAATACATGCATTTTGTTATTTGGTGCAGATATGCTCACAATCTAGCACTCCCAGGTATGCTGAAAAGCAATATTCTCAGCTCTCTATAAACAATGGAAGAAACAGCCTTCTGCTTTGACTTGCTATTTCTTAAGTTATATTTCTGTTCTATTGTAATACGACTTATTTCACAAATACTAATATTTATCAATTATTAAGGAATTATATTGCTGGTTTTGTTTTGAAACATCTCAGCTGCACAGGTATGAATGAAGAAATCCACTATGTTTTCCAGAGTATTAGAAGTTCTTTCCTAATTTCTTTATAAAACATTTCTTGTGTATTGTATCACCTTTTCTGAAAGCATTGGTACCAAATCTCTCCAGTAAAACTTCTTCTCAGAATGACTTTTTCACAAACCAATAGACTTAAAAGATGATGTAAAGAAATTGTCATGATAAACAATAGAGATAGAGCATTTGAGGAGACTGAACCAATAAATAGAAATTCACAATTCTAAATAGGTGAGTTTCAGAGTATTGAGCAAAATAAAAATATTTAAGTTGGAAACAGAGTTTTTAGGCAATAAACAAGAATAAATAGATTTGTTTTTTAATGATACAATGCATTAACAACCAAAATCTAACTACAAATCTGAGAGATTAGTCTCACTGTGAGAGCTACACGCTGCCTATGGTACTTTGAATAAACTCCTTCACCTTTATCTGACAAAGTGAATTCCTCAAAGGAAGTGCTTTTACCACTTAGGAAGATTTCAACAAATAGAAGGTGCAAGACAAAGATTGGAAGTTTGTACCTAAACCTCTAGGAGCATCCTGAAAGGGATACAACACCTGCAGAGCAGAGGCAGCAGAGTGCACATCTGCCCCAGAGGTCATGGAGAGGCAGACACAGGTCAGCAGCAGGCTGCTCTCTGAGCACATTGCCACAGGCCAGATTAACCTGTTTGTACCCATGCACAGGCCAAATATATCTTATGAGTCATGAAGTGCACATATTTTTTAGCCAAGTAGCTCGGGGTGCAAAGGAGAGCTGAGGGAATAGCAATAACAGTAAAACCTGCAGCAACAAGTATGTGTTAGTCTGACACTAATGGGTACAGTATGGATTTTGTGTCATTTTGCCAGAATGGAGCAGGAGTGTCAGGGTAAAATTCAATTTGCTGCTATACTCTTGCAAGAATATCTGCATAACAAAAAGGTCAAGTGGCCCAAAAGAATTTCCTTTCAGGTATTAGGGCTGAATGGCTGTGCACAGTCTGCCTAGCAAAACTCACTATACCTCATCCAGTCTACCCCTGGATTCAATGAAATGGACTATATTCTGCTGCTCTGATCTTTTAAGTTACTCTTTTTTTCTTATTAGAAAATTAGAAGTGAAAATGGATCTAGAAGAGATGATTTGTGACAGCCATGGCAGATTGTGCATCTGACAAGTGTAAGCTCTAAGAATAAAAGAGCTTTTGATAATTTTATTCTAAGTGACATTCGATGGGATTTAGGCTTCTACATTACTCAGACACTTTTGAAATTTTTCCCCATAAAAGGCAAAAAGCAGAATCCATTCATCATGTAAAAATATTTCAATCCTAGCTCCAAGCTGCATCAGTTGTCTCAGGGAGGCAGCCTCAAGATGTAACAGTGGTTCACAGCAGAAATGACACAGCAAAAAAGCCTGCCAAGCCAAGGCAAGACTTTCCCTACTTCTGCCACTCACATAAAAACACTCATACAGATTATGAGATGCTTGGGGTCTTTAGTTTGGATGGCTGACTCACCCTCCTACTGAATGTTAATGAAGCATGGATCAGAATCATACTCTCTCCTTTTAGACCTGAAAGCTGGGATGAAACTTATAAACCTGGAGGAAGAAGCAGTAAAATCACAAAGGCATGAAAAGTACTGAAAAAAAAAAAAATAGTGTGCTGGCATTACTGCATAAGTGGATGATATGTTGTTGTGTGGTTGGTTGCAATCCATTCTGACCTTTCTTCAAGTATTAAAAACATGCCAGGAAAACCCAAGATGTTTTATTCTGCTGGCAACTTCCAGAATAAAAGTGCTGCAGAGAAAAATCAAGTAGCGCAATCACATTTAGATAAGATACATAAACATCAAAAACATTTATGCTGCCTGTAAAAATCTTAATCTCAGGCCCTTTTGGACCTGTTTCTTGTTGCTTTTTTCCCTATAGAGCTTCTTACACAGGTACAGAGAGGTTGTAAGGTTTGGGCAAAGGCAAATTAGGTACCTTTAACCAGAGAGGGAAGTCTAGGCAGGTGGAAAAGTTGCTGATATTTTCAATTTAAGGTGTTTAGCCACACAGTTCCCATTGAAATTAATTAGAAATGAGCAAACCATTCTCTCATCTTGCTTAAAGAAGCCTCAAGCACATAGTATTAATGATTAAAGGCATGTGAGGAAAATAATAAAGTGAAAGCCCCATAAACTTTTTATAAAGAAAAATAGTCAAATCTGAACATCTGTTTCAACTGTAAGAGCCAAAAGATTTGGATGTTTTGTGTCATTTAATGCATAAAAATACACAAAGATTATTTAGAGTACTCAAGCCCCTTGGGTTACTTAATAAGCATGAATTATTTCATAAACTTACCCTATTGCTCAAGGTGTCTGCAGGCACACAAGGGAAGAAAAAGAAAAAAAAAAAGGAAGGCAATAAAGAACAAAAAAACTTTTATTTTGAAACTCATGAAGAAACTTTTAAATCCAAAGTCTTTCAATACCTTTTCAAAACAAATAATGTTGAATGGCCACTCAGAAGTCAGGTAAGACTTGCATTTCTCTTTTGTGGAAAGAAAAAGCAACAACTTGTGATACTAGAATATTTTTTATTAAACATATCTTTAACTAGTTATTCACAGCAATGAAAATCATTGGGTTTATTCCTATTACAATTTGTAAATGCATCTAACTAAAAGAGGGGAGGCCTTGTCAATGTAAAAGTGTATTAATTTAAGAAATTATTTTTTTCTGTTAAAAAAGGACTCTTCCAAAATCAGGCATGGTGGCCTCAAATTTTATTCTTCTATTCTTGTTTCCCTTTTTTCCTGGAATGCTGGCATTATATTCTGAATCCAGTGCCCATAAAAATACTGAAATAAGTCTTATGGCTTTCTATGTAAGTTCTTTGACAATGTGTTTCATTTGCACTGGTAGAAGCAGAAGGCACTTCAGAGCCTCCTTCAGAAACACACACTGTATTCATCTATGTTTCCAAGCTATTGTTTTTAATCACCTTTTGCCTCCCACTTTATCTGCATTAGAGAATCACTGAGGACAACCCTCTAACCAAAAGATACATTTACTTTAAGGAGGCAGTTCAGTCTACCATGGTGGGTTCTGATGATGAAAATAAAGAATGGATTGCTCCAGGTTTTAAGTTAATACAGAGATCTTTATCACCACAGGGCCACTCTTTCACAGATCAGAGCTATACTCTGGGTTATGCTTTGTGCATCACCATAATTTGCTATTGTTATGGGATATACTAACAAATTACAAAATAATGTGAAAGAGAAATGAGCAGAAATATGTAAGAAGATAGCACTTTCCAATTTGTTGTTCTAAATGCCCCAGTTTTTTAGCTCATGGCAACAGCCTGTCCTGACTCATGCACATAGAGAGGAGGAGAAGTTCAAATACACTCAGCACAAGATTAAGACACAAGAGAGGCCAAATGTTGGTAACCAAAGTTGTAATTCACTTTTATTCACTCTTCAGAAAGAGAGCAAGGAAGAAAGATAAGGAAGTAGAGGAAACCAAAGGATTGCAGAAAGCAAGGGACAGTCACCACCAGGGTTGGGGATTTTCTCCCCAGTCTGTCAGTGGGGAGAGCTCACTCAGATCTGCTGTGCTCCCAGTTATACAACAGCCAAATGGCTTTATGGCAGCAATGATCACATCCCATTATTTTCACCTGCAGATCTTATTGACAGCTGGGCAATGCTGAAACAAATTGCTCTTTAGCACTTCTCTACGTAGCCTCCTTGAGAACAGGGGGCATGGATCAGCTGGTGAAAAGTAGTTTGCACTTTTTAGCATTTCAGTGTCTTTTTGCTGTAAAAAAAAATTATTACACATGTTCTGCATTGTGATTGTGACAAAAATCTATAAGGTTTACCTACTAGAAAAATATTTCTGGAAAGCCCAAAACCAATGGCAATTGTTACAACACAAAGATAGTTAGACATAAGTTTTGAGGTAAAGAAAGCAATGTTAACAGATGGGATTTTACTGCCAGATAAAACTGGGAGTAAAATACAGCTTGATCTTACCCATGATTCTTTTCAAAGTTTACTTAAAAGAAAAAATAAATTATTTATGTTTATCAATGTGGTATTTACATACTGTGCTAGGTACATTAAAGCACAAAGACATCCCTTCTTCCAAGAAAAATTTGTGATCCAATTTTATGTCTTCCAGATGAAAAATAAAATAGGTGGAATAGGGCAAGAAGAAAAGACTTTACAACACCAAACAATGTATTGGAATCATTCATGTTTCCTTTTATCCCACCTACATATTGTTTGGTTCTCTTGCCTAGATACTTTTCTCATTTACTGTTTGATGCAGATGAGTAGCAAAGAAAAATTGAGAGATAGAACTTGGATTGGAAGGGATTTGTGTTTTCTGAAAAAGGGAAGTTTTGTCTCATAGAACTATGAAATATCTTGGTGGGTGAGGATGGGAGGGAGTAGGAGAGATACACAACACCTAAAGAAACTTTGAAAAGCCCAAAGAAAAACACAAAAAGTTAAGGGAGACTAGAAATGGAAGTTAAGCAATAGGTAGATCCAAGCAAAACTGTGAAGAGATTTTAAGAAATACACTTAACATCCAGAAGAATAACTGGAAGATGTCATGACATGGAAAGGTCAGTAAAAGGATGGACTTGATGAAGTGGAAGAAAATGTGGACAACAGGAATGAGTAGGGGTGAGTATTCTGTGGAGAAAATTACTGTACCCAAATAATGTTTTGGGACTCACCAAGAGAAAATCAGAAACACTTCAACTCCTCCAAGACTGACAAAATTCCATAGCAAATTGTCACTGACATCATCCTCAGGAATAGAAAGTCCTGGGTAATTCTATCTATATAGATGGTCATTTTTAACACAATAAATTTGATCTTGAGCCTATTTGTGAATACAAAAAGAAGGAAGAGAAGAATGAGAAAAGGAAAAAGCTCTAGGTAGCTATTACATAGAAAGGCTGTATGAAATTGCCACTTTCTGGAATGCTTATACATTCTGAACAGGCAGAGCAGGCTGCTTCAGTTTCCACACTTAATGAGCTTGCTTTTTGACCCCTATATGACCTTGCTTAAGTACAGTTTTCTTAAAGAAAGAAGTATGGATGCTTACTTCCAGTAAGTTTAGTGGAAAAGAGTCATATAATTTCTTGGCTCATAAGAATTCAGAGCTGTATGGTTATTTGCAACTCTTTATCATAGGCTTACTGTTTTACCTTTGGGCAACATAGAGTTTCCCTTTGTGTCTGAAATCCTGTTTCTAAAAGGGAACAGATCCTCTAGTAAAATTGTTGGTGAAACAAAAACCACTAGATGCCTTGAAATACCAGCATTTAAAATGCTTCTGAAGTGCTTAACTGTGGTACAAATATAAATTTTACTTGACAAAAAAGGGATGAGAGCAGGATGGGTAGAGGAGTAGAGATTAAAAGAGTGTGCTCAGCTGAAGACAAAAAAAGAATTTGCTAATTCATGTATATAGTTTGCAATTTGCATTGATATTTGTATTTTCTCCACCTCTCATATATTGAAATCTCTTGCTTGTCCTATAATCAAAGCATTCCTTTGTGTCTCTTCTATAGGTTGTCTTGGCCTTTCTTCTTCTTCCCACATGTATGCCAAATGCCAGCAAAAGCATCACAGGTTCTAGAAGGCTTCCAGACACTTTTCCCATCTCAATTTTCTGAAAAATAACAGAAAATAATTATTTTAAAACAGCAGAAACAACATAAAGTACAAAAGAGGGGCAGTGGAAGCAGGCACAGAGGGGAAGCAGGTGTACCCTGGCTCTGTTCAGTGGTACCCAGAGGCCATGGGCAAACATTGAAACACATAAGGCTCCAGATGACCAAGACACACTTTCCCACTCTGAGAGTGATCAAACACTGCCACAGGTTGCTTGGAGAGCTTATGAAGTCTCTACTCTGGGAAAGGTTTAAAAGCCACCAGACATGGTCCTGAGCAATAATTTTGAGGTGGCTTCTTTGAGCAGGGGACTTTGACCAGATGACCTTCTAATCTCAGCCACTCTGGAATTTTGTGATTAAATAAATTAGGAGGAAATTTGGATGTCGAATGAAATTTAAAAAGCACTAGAGGAACTCCTGAACAGAAGATATAAGTTTGTAAAGTATATAGATTTTGAGTACAGAGACAAAGCAAATATTTGGACTGAGATTAGGAGACCTTAAAAGTGTCAGAAATTGAATTCTTCTATGATTCTATCACTGCTTCAACAACAACAACAACAACAACAACAAAACAAAACCAAAAACAAACAAAAAGCCAAAAACAAAACAACCAACCAAAAAAAAAAAATTAAGAAGATATAAGGTATAGCTATAAGACTCACAAATAGTCTCATGCAGTTAAAATAGTAGGGCATCAAATGAAGTGGAAAATGACTGTGGCTGTGTTATTACTGCTCATAACAAACAGGATTTTAAATCAATAAACACAAATATATTACTCCACTGTACACTGTGCAATAATGAGAAATGCTGATGTTGCACATGCATCAAATGCCAGATCATGGTGTGACAGAGCAATTCTTAGCAATGCAGAGCAATGTGCAGAAGCCCAGACCTCCACTGAAGAAGTCACCCAATGTGAAATCACTCAAATGATCCCAACCAAACTGTTTATTCTAAAAGGTATTGTGGAATCTGAACTTGCAGAAAGAAAAAGATCAAAAGAGTAGTTACACAATAGAACTTATTCTTCTTCATCTCCTCCTCTTATAGAAAGTGAAGAAATGCTTTCTGACTCTCAGAGAACTGCTTCCCTCTGTTTTCAGTATGAGGAGGCCAAATCTTGTCCATCCACTGCTGTTCCTGGGAGGTGAGGGAGCTTTTTAGAGTGGGTCACATCCACAATACCAGGAAAAGAAATACTGTTTCTGTTCAACATGTGAAGCAAAACCTCCAGTACCACATAGCATGTAAGCTCTTCCTCTATTTTCATTATGTGGTGCCATCATTTGGCCCCAGTCCTGTAAGCAGCAAGAAACTTGATGGTCTTAATTAGACCTTGACAAAATATTAGCCTCAATTTTCATGAATCTGAAAGCAAGAGAGGAAGAAAGATGCTCACTTTGGAACTTTGAATTCAATCATATAATTTAATCCCTTTAAAAAATTAATTTTTAAAAAGCGCAAAAAATTAACACTTAAAATAGTACACAGGGATGTCTCAGTTTTAATCCATCTAGTGCAGTCCAATCTAATATCTAAGGCCACTACTCTGAAGCTTCTATGACACATGTGCTATAACTTAATATACCAGTTTGCATCTGTTGTGTTTCAAGCCAATTGAATTTGGAAATTATTTGCATACACACACTTACAAAATTTGGCGACTTTGCCCATTCTCAACTAGCTTATTTTTAACTTGCTCCAGTGATTCAGAAATGGTAAATAGTTACTTCTTACACTGCATTAGTGGGCAGGGTCTGCTGCATTCAACTTTGCAAATAAGACTGAGCCACGATTGGAGACTACATACTGTGAGTTCTTTGCTCCAAAGAAGTTTAAACATGAAAGGATGAACAGAAATAAAACAGAAGCACTAAGCAGTGGCTTGCCTCATTCATCATATTCATGTCCTCTTTGTTAGGCTTATAATGCCTCTCAAGTGTTGAACATTTTTTTCCCCTTAACTTTTGCATTTAACTTTCCTCATCTCATTTTCTGAAATTCTTTTTCAACTTTTGAAATATCATTTCACAAATTTTGAGGATCTAAACATTTTTCCAACAGACACGTTTGTTAAATTAATTTCTAATTCAAAATGTCATGCTTTTGCACTTTATGCATTCAAAATGTCACACACAAGTGCCGTGGCAGCAGACTATGGAAATCTTGGCTTGTGGAGGGAAGATGGGAAGGAATATAGTAACAGATGCTCACACATATTTATAGACTATTGTACATAGAGACAGACACACAGCAGGTAAGGCTAGGACAGAAAGGGATGCAGTTCTACTCTAGAGTCCCTGCATGCTCGTTCAGAACTGCTGAAATGCTGCTGGTTACACTATGACTTTCAGCTTATTTGCCAGTATGGCTGGGAATTTCCAGCTCTATTCAGTTTTCTGTACCTTCCTAGTACCAGGTCTGCAGTCTCCTAATGGCACAGCTAATCGTGCTGCAAAACATCCTACAACGCTGTTAAAAGCAGATCTGAGCAGATGGGGCCAGGGGAACAGCATGAAACAGCATCTATTGCTTATGGAGCTCAAGGCCATTTATTTGGTTTGTTCCAGATTCTCCACATAGCTCAGTGGTCCCAAATAGCCATAAAAGTGGTATAATACTCATTCACTTGGAAATATTGGAAGTACTCTCAGTATTCATTTCTTCCTCCACTCCATGCTCCTCCTTACTGCTCCAGACTGGAAAGCCAAATTTCTCAATAGCAGCAGGAGTAGCCCTTAGTTGTTGCTGGCAGGTGGCAAAGAGCATGAGGTAACTCTGAGGCTGATCTGCAGCTTGCCAGCCTTTGCCTGGAGTTGCTTCAAGTAGTCCCCTACAGTCTTCAGAGAGTCTTGAAACACTTTGCTTCTGCTGCTTATTAATTTAACCAGTCCCAAGTGCCCACAAGAAACTCCATTAATTTTTTATCCCTGGTATTGTGTGGACTGAGTGTACTCAGGTGATGTGAAGACAACCACAAGCCATGGCTGAAGTGCAAAAATTAGATTTATTCCACCTACTTGGTTGGGTAATTCCAAATAAATAAATAAATAAATAAATAAATAAATAAATAAATAAAGGAGAGAGACACACACTGCTAAGTTTGTTTTAGCAGGGGCAGAAAGGACAAGGCCAGAGCCCTGAATATTTCAGGAGCCTGGAGCATGCCCAAATCTTCACCAGGCTGTGCTCTACAATCTCAGAACATCTCCCTTCCCCATCCAAAATCAGACTCCAGTCTGTGGGAAAGGCTTACAAGTCTTTAATAACAACCTGTTACCTACTCTGAGAAAAATCCATTTCTTCTCCAGCAGACAGAAAATTACTCAAAGGAAACACAACTACTGAATTTTGTCACACTGAGTATTTCCTAGCATTTCCAAGTGCAGGGTTGGTCTTTAAAAGAAAACCATTCTAAAAACAACTAATTTTTCTCTCTCCTTGCCAGTCTTAAGTTTTTCAACCCTTTATTCCCCATGGGGATTATTTAAAAAAAAAAATGATGTGTGTATTAAAATGCCTAGGTAGCTACTGTCTACATGGTTTCAGTAACCTGCATTAAGATGTTTGGTTTTAAATACTCTCAGTCTGAAAGAGAATCATAAAATATTTACTACTCACAATCTAACTGAGGATTTCAGAAAAGCTATTTTAGAGACAAAAATACCTGTAAACTTTTATTTTTTCACATTGTCAGAACAGTAGTGCAAATTTTCTCTCTAGAACCTGGGGTTTTTAAACCAACAGCAGAGTGTCAACAGTCCAGAAACTGAGGTAGCTTCTCAGTCCATTTCATCACAGCCTTGAGTGAAAATAGAATTTAGCACCCTTCCCCTTAATACAACTTCATGGTGGCAGAGAACAGTAATGCAGACAGACAAAAAGTGACAACCTTTCTCACCTTGGGGCACTACTAGACTATTTCACAAGATACAAAAAGATGAGAGAAAAGGTCATTTCTGCTGCCCCCTTTTTTTTTTTTTTAATGTTTCTAGTCCTGAAATTCATCTGCAAAGCAAGGAAGTCTTAAAAATAAAATAAAATAAAATAAAATAAAATAAAATAAAATAAAATAAAATAAAATAAAATAAAATAAAATAAAATAAAACAAAAAAGAGGTCAAACACAAGAAGAAGGAAAAGGAAAACTTTTTTATGTGCTACTCCCATAATTTTCACTATATTAGAATTTAGAAGCTAACAAAACCACTACTTTGCAAAACAAATTTATGCTGGATCACTCAATACTAATGCTATAACAGCCCCTGGTAAATGGCAGGGCCATCATAGCTGTGATTTCTCCATGAATGCTTATAGCAATTCAAGGTGTAAGTCTGGTGGCAAGAGTTCATTGAACAAACTCAACAGCAAAAGCAAGCAGGAAAAACAAGCCACAACAATCACAATTCTTTCTAAAACCTCTAAGACAGTTGTCTATTATCTATATTTTTATTATACGTGTGTGCATTATAATTCCAAATTTCTATAACATCACCAGTCAAAACTGCATTATAACAGGCACATAAAAATAAATTGATGTAACTTCCCTGAATTCCAGAACTTGTTTGGCTCTCACATGCTCCCAACCAGGTGTATGCCAGAACTGGTCCCAGCCACAAAATAAGTGACCTGTCTAAGTTAAAATTGAAGAACTATATTGAAAGAAAAGCTCAAGAATAAAAGTAAACAGTTGTTTAAGTCCACCTGCAATTTGGGTGATTTATAATAAATATAAATTCTGTGTGCATGTACTGACATACACACATCTCATTCTTTTATGTTCTCATCTACACACATGTAGTTGAAAATCTCATTATCCAATAGAGAGTGAAGAATAAACTAAGCTAAAACTTGAGCCAAAGAACTGGATCTCTTGGGGCATTGGAGTGTTAAGGCTGAATGAAACTCTTAGGCAAAAACTGATATTCCAGCTATACCTTTATAAAACACACAGGCCCTTTTTCCTCTCAGTTCACAAAGAGTATAAACCTGAAAATCCTTAGGACACTACAAAGGTTCTCTGAGTCTTGTCCTGGAGTATAATTTTGGAAGTGACTATTGATTACAGAAGCCAAATAGAGATGTAAGATGACAGCCCAAACGGAGAATATAAATCACTGCTGCCATCACAGACACAGAAACAAAAGGGCATGCTTGGGGTTTGGATGTGGCTCAATCCCTAATGTAAAGGAATTGAGAATTCTGGGAGGCACCTGCCTTCACAAAGCTGGTGGATTTGTTAGATTTACTTAAATTAATTTGTGATTCTCCAGGTGTTTCTATATAAATAAACATCTATATGTGGAAAGGAAAACAAAGGATGAGGGAACCATCTCTTGTATTTTCATACTGAATGCTTCAAGACTAAAGGCATAGGAATAAATATTCAAGAAAGAATGGGAGGGGAAAAAGCACAAAATAAAAAAGAAGCATACCTTTGCAGTGAGATGTTTCTGAAGCTTATAGCTAAATCTGCTTCTTGTGGTTTACTGAACTCTGATCATTTTTCTTGAAGGATTAGTGGCAATTATCATTAAGGCTCAAGTGTTTAACTGTGACTGCTGCAATAAATCTTATTAAAATAACTGAAACATACTTTTTTTGCATGTGGCAACCTGTCTCTGAATCACAACCATCTGTACAGAGTTATTGCCTGGTGCACACAGATGGCAGTAAAACAACTATAAAGCTATACCATTCTTTAATCATAACTTCTAACACAACTAAACAAAGTGAAATTTGAGTCAAACCATTAGCATTTGAAAGACTATATGATGACTGTAATTAACAAGTACACTTTAGAATCCCTTTATAAAATGTTTTATTGGTTTCTGATTGAAAAATAGTGACAACACTTGCACTGGGCAAGTGTTTCCATCTTTGACAGCTACTTAGAGAAATCATATGTTAACAATAGAATCTCAGTCTTAAAGTTTTTATACTGTACAGCTCCCTTACAGATTTAAAATGACAGTGAAAGGTAGTAGAATAATTTAGTCCTTCTTGCTTAAGGCACAGAATCATGAATGCTTCAGGTCAGTGACTGCAGGGCTACACTAAACCCCTGTCACTCCAAATCAGTTACAAAATGAGCATCTGTACTCTCTGCACAGCCCTGAAGGAGGAAAAAAAAAAAAAAAACACAACAAAAAAAAACCCCTCCTACACAATACGTACAAATGTTGGGTCTCTGAACATGAACAGCTCCTAAATAAAGGCAACAGGCAGCTTCACAAATGTCTCTGCTCTGCATAATACCATAATACCTGCTACAGCCAGTACCATCCATTAGACAGAAGACACCTGAATATTTCTATTTCGGATGCCTGAACTCATACAGTAATTTTGGTTGGAGGTGATATGGGAATTTATACTAGTGGCTGTTAATCTATTCTTAAAAATGCAATCACTGGGCAGGTTTTGAGAGCTGTAAAACTATTACCAAAACATGTTCTCCCAAAGAGACATATTAATATTTCTGCCATAACATGCCTCTGCTTTACCTAATAAAGCTTACTGTTTTGAATACTTCATCCTTCATCTCCTGTTCACTTCCAAAGAATCTATGGGCACCAAAATTCCTTCAATTTTATTACCCCACTTTTACCTAAAATAGTATGGAGAAGAACAGGGAATCACAAACAAATGTGTCTCTGTGGCTTAAAAATTTACCGTTTATCACCTCACCTGCATCAACCAATAACAAAATGCTTTCACTCATTACAGAAGCAAAAACAAAAGCAAATGTTGTTGTATTTGAAATTAACTAGAAGCCTGCACATGGTCATAGCTCATGTGAAGAAAGGGAGCTTGTCAAGCTACAAAACCATTAATATTTCAGAGAGCATTTTACAGCATCCCGTGATTGGTTCATTGTGAAGAGAGCTCTCAGAGAAATCAAAAAGGAACTGAAGAAGGCAGCAGGTCCCCAGATAAAGGCTGCTTGTACTATGTTGTGAAATTGTCAAAGCACCAGATGAAAACGAGCAAATTTAGATTTAAAGTACTTGAATAGACTGTCATGGTATTTGAATAAGTAACTTGTTCTGTTAAAGTGTGGATCAGCTACAGAAACATTTCACAGAATATACAAAAGAAGTTTCATTAGGAAATTATCCACTGAAATGTCTACAATGTTTTTTCCTTACTAACACCTTGTTCTTGTACAGTATTAAACAGGCACATGTTTATCTCAGTCCTTTGTCAGTTCTGAGTACAAATAATAGGAGACAGATGTGGTGAATGCATATGTATCTTGTGAAGCATAATAGCAAATCCTTGATGGGCTTTGGGCAAGCATTTGCCCTCCCTGGGGCATATTTGAACTGTTTGAGATTCTTTGCTGCCAGCTACACAGCTTGCTACCTGTCAGGAGCTGGAATTGGCAGAAAACAGCTGGTAGAAATCAATGGATGTGCCAGTTCTGGTTCATCCAGCAGAGATACTGTGGAACAGTGCCGTGATTCTGATTGGAATTAGGCAGCACAAACAGGTTTTATTTGCTCATAGCTTCAGTGCCTTCTCAGTCAGGGAATATTCAGGTTCAGATGATGTTAAGTGATTATCAAGTTTCAAAACCTGAAATTCACATAACAAATGATAAAATAAATCAGCTGTAAACTGGGAAAAAAGCAGTTGCTCTATAAGTTGCACCTCAAATCCCATTGTGAGCCTGTGTCAAAAATGTCAGCACAGCTATGGGATGTGTTGGTCCTGGTAACATGAAAGAAGAGCTCAGGGAGGCTGTAGAGCTTTACAGACAGCAGCCCTCAAATGCAAAAAACAATCTAATACTCTGGAAAAAGGTAGGAAAATAAGGAGAGCAGTCTGTCTTGGCAGATAAGTCAAGACAGAGCTCCAGAGCAAGGGTGAGAGGATGATGCAGGTACTGGATACAACAAAACTTGGAAGCATTGCCCAGGCATGGCACTAGGATGCTATAGGGAAAACCTCAGCTTAAAGAGACATTTGCAAGGAATTTCAAGAGCAAAACAAGCTTTTGCTTTACATCAACCACAAAAGTCTGAACAAAGAAAAATTTGAGACATCGTTGAAGAATGTGGGTGACTTCCAAGAGCAGACACAGGTGAGGATGAGTTACTCCACACCTTCTTTGCCACATTTATCCCCATCAATTTCTCCCAGGCCCCCATGCTTAGTGGCAAGATCCTTGGAGAAAGACTACGACCACTACCAGAGACAACTTTATCCATAGAAATCCACTGGTCTAGACAAAAAGCATTCAAGAAAAAGTGGAAAGTGGCTGATGTTTATGCAATACCTCTCTCCACCATCTCTGAAAGATGATGGTGATCAGGGAAGATCCCTGACAATGGGAAATGGGCAGACATCACAGCTAATTTCAGAAAAACATGAGGTTGGACTTATAACAGCTTAAGATCCTTTCCAACTATCATTATGGAATGATCCCATAAACCTTTAATAGAATAAGTAACCCATGGCAAAAAATGTGAAAAAAAAGGACTAAAACACCCTTACTATCTTGCTATCTATCTAAATAGATAGATCAGATGCATTAGACAGATACATAAATACAGATAGGTATCTATCTGTTTAGATAAAAATATGTATACATATACAACCCTCTCTGTCAGATTTTATACCTAAGAATTGTTTTAACATCACAGAGTTAGCTTTAAAAAAGAGAGTGAAGAATACCTGGAGAGAGAGGGGAAATTAATTTTAAAATTCTCCTGTTACATCATCCCCTATCAGATCTACAAACACTGCATCCCCTACTTATGTACTCTAGAGCTGAAAATGTTTTCACACAAGATATAATAAGAAAAACAACATCTGCACACCGAAGGAGGAAAACAAAAAAAATATTATGTGAAAAAAATTGAAAGATAATATTGGAACAGATTGGAATTAAATGTATTTTAATCTTTTTATAATAGAAGTTACAGGTTTAACTAAACCCAGCCAGGCCAAGCAAAATTCAGAAATTAAAAATTAGGCACAAAAATGGGACCTAGAGAGATCATAACTCAGTTTGGAAGCTAAGCAGAAGGCCATGTTAATAATTTCTAAGTGTGAAATGAAGTGTCTGCCCTCCAGAACTAAACAGGGAGAGCTGAGTTTATGTAGCAGGTTGGCCCTGAGTGGGCTTCAAGTGCCCATCATGCCCCTTCTCAACAGGACAGGAGAGAGAAAGTATAACAAAATATTCAAAAGTCAGGACAAAGACAAGGAGGAATCACTTACCATCATGGGCAAAGCAGACTCGTTTTTGGGAAATTAATTTAATGTATCAAATAGAGTTGGGTAATGAGAAATAAACACAAATACCAAAACACCTTCCCCCACTCCTCCCTTCTTTCTGGGCTCAACTTCACTCCTCATGAGCACGTGAACATGCACAAGGAAAATAAAATTATGAAGGATACAAGCTTTTGTAAATGGAACCCAGAATGTGAAAACAGCAATTTACACTGTTACAGAACCTCCTTGTCTTCACTGTCAGCACTATGGCTCTAAGGAGTCAACTCTGAGGGATTCTTCTGTTGCCCATGCTGAATGTACAGTGCCCATGCATTTCATCTAATCTAAGAAGAATCCAGGTCAGGTGCACACACAAATTCACAATGAGTGTCACAAATGCCCACAGAGAGCACAGAATCTGCCAAGGTGAGACTACTGGTTTTGCAGTTTAATAATACTTAAATAATAGTCAGTAGATCTCTGGGAGCTACAGCATTTACTCGCTTAAAATGGAGACCAAACTTGACTGATTCAGCAGTCATTAGTTAGTTTTAATTATATTTATTTATACTATATTATTTATAATTTATTATAATTTTATTATATAAATTTGTGCTTAATAATCAATTGAATTATTGAAACAAAAAAAAAAAAGTTGTTGAAGAGAACATATCACAAGTATTATCTCCCAACCATATGTTCAGTAATTTTATTAATTTTGTAAAGACCATTGAAAACTGACATCAGGTAAAAGAGAGATGTGCTCGATTTGCCAATATTTATTTTTTGGTACACAGACTTACAAGTCTCTATTCTTTCATGCGTGTTCTTTATTAAAACAAAGTTTTCAAAGCCAACTGAGCTGTAAACAATTATTTTCAAAATACAAATTAAGAAACAGCATAGAACAGTATGTAAACATATTACAGGAAAATACAGGGGTTTTTTCCAACTGTTCCCTGGTGGGAGACTAGAGGTGAAATCAAGGTAAAGTAATATTGTCCAATTATCCCAAGTCTAAGGAGAAGGATGAGGGACAGACTGGAACACTGATGGCCCAAAACATCAGGGGCAAGATGCCCACATGCCCAGTAACCCAGGTGCAGAGGGAGAGCACAGGCACCAACCCAAGGGTTTTGAGTAAAATAAGAAACCAGGCAAACCCTGTGAGGCAAAGGTGCTGTTTCTTTGTCTTTACTCAGGTGAATTCACCTGAGTAACTCCCCTGCTATAGTCCCATAATGGGCTATAATTGACTCAGCTGGGAGAGTGTTCAGCTGTAATGCAGCAGAAGATGTCACACTCCTGAAATGTCTCATCATCCACTATTACATCACCCAGTGTAGAACACTTCAGGGGTGGTACCCAGGTGTTCTCACCTAGCCTAAGTATAAAAAACCCAAAGGATGTTGTGTTTCAAGGATTTCTTCTGGCACCCCCAAGAAATCCAGAGCATTACTTCAGCCAACAGACAACTAAATTGCAACAACAAAGTCTTGTTGCAAGAACAAGTGATATGTTTTTACTCCTTCCTTTGTTTCTTTGTTCCTTCCTTCCTGTAATATTTTATGCTTTGGTGCTGCTGTATCACTATAGATAATGGTAAGCAATATGGTGAATCTGCTTCCTATTGCAGCCATATTGCCATAAAATAAACCCAGTTTAAAATAAACTCAGTTTTGTTTTGCTCTAACCCATCCCAAGGGATCTGTTAACAAGAACCTGGGTTACCCTTCTCTTCTGGGGCAGATCATAACACCTGGACTTCAGAGATCTCTGAAATACTGTCCCAGTTGGAGGACAGCATCTTTTAACTCATCCCATTAGTGCAGGACACAGTAACAAAATCACAACTGTGATGGTTTAATAGAAAACAGCAATCTCCTTTTTAAAAGACTGCAAGGGACACCAGTAAGAATAACCTGAGGAAAAACAATGTTCTGTGATATACAAGATGCAACAGAACTTAAGGACAAGCCTCAAATCTATGATGATATAAAAAACTTTTATTTACATGAAACAAAATATTGATTCAGTACACCAAAAGACCAAGGTTTTCATTTAGGGTTTGGTAATGTGAATTACTGAAAATCCAGTAGTATTTGTGATCAGGCTGCTATTCCATGTTCCCATCTGAAATGTACTATATTTAATACCAAAGTGCCTCCCAGTCTCCATGCCAACGCTTCTCTGCTTTTGCATCCTTTGATACTTGTTATTCTACCATGACCTCCACAGTCAGTCCAGTTTAATTATGCTTCTGTCCTTCTATGCCTTCTTTTATCAAGATACTTATCTCCTTCTGAAACTATGCATCATATCTTTTTCCCTTCCTCCATTTTTGTCCCACTCAACATTTGTCTGCAAATAATAGCTCCAATTAAAGTGGAAACCCATACTACTAAAAAAAAAAGGGTGTGCAGATGCGTTTGATAGCTCCTGAGACAACCATGCAAACTTAGAGGCCTTTCCTTTGTCTCCTTATAAACACATTACACTCTGCAGATGCTATTTTTTTTTTTTTCATGATGGTAGAATAGATTTGCAACAAACCAGTTTATTTTTTTTTTTGTGGACTACTAGTTGTGTTATTTGAAATCATGAGAAATCACAAGAGCTGTGCTGATTTATTCTAGTTGATGGTCTGGCTCTAAAATGCAGCATTGATATTTTTGCTTTTTCAGACTGAGGTGTATGAAACCAAATCATGTACACCTTCATCTGTGCAATGAAGAATATCTTTGTAGAGATTAAATCTTCTAATGTAAGGAATTCTTCCTTCACTGAAGGATTGGAAAGAAAAATACACAGCAGGACCTCACATTTTACAAGTTTTAAGGATTAATTGATGGCAAGAACTAGAACACAAAGCTCAGCAATCATGCAAGCTGAAGTTACTAGACTTTGGTTGGGGGAAAAAAGTGAATTATGTGAGGCACTTTGGCTTGAAGAAAATATCCCTTGACTGTTTTATATGTGGGGATTGTATGCATCGTTCTCTAGTAAATCTAACCACTGCAGGCTAGATATTCAGAAATAGTTTTCTTTCTCTTAGCTCATGAAGTCAACAATGTGTGTCTATAAAGAGAACTCATCTATACAAGATACACATATATACATATATATTCATCTATCATCTCTCCTAATAAATAGTGTATAAGCTATAAGCTTTTAATGAACATTCTTATTTTTGGGAACAAAAAGCCCTTTTTTAACCATTCTAAATTTTATGCAGAAACCTATCTAATGTTAAAAAGAATTTCAGATGCTTTGTCTGATGCTGAAATGCCATAATTCAAATATTCCAGGAAACATGTAATCTATTCTCTGCAAGAAACAAGTTTCTCTATGAAAGCAAATCTTTTTTTCACATATCCACTGCCCAGTCAGGCTGTGGTAAAAGAGTTTCAATGACAGAAATTTGAAGTTCTTGAAAATGATTTACTATTCCACATTTTTTTTACTTCCTACTAAGTTTCCTTCCCACTAAGCTTATTCTGTGAATTTACATTAAGTTCTTATTTCTAAATCTGACCCTTTCCAGGCTGGCATAAAGAGATATTCAAAGGCTTGCAGCCTTTGCATCACTAGTGATGTCTCAGCACTGAAGATATTCCCATTTACTTTTGCCATGGGAATAATAATCATGGCTAAAATGGCAGCTCTAGTATTACTGTTCAAGTGAACAATTCATGTGTTAGGGGTTGTTTTTTTTTTGGCAAGAAAAAAAATGTTTGCAACAGCTACTTAATGTTAACAGCAGCAACATATGCAAGCTGTTCCAGATTACTGTCCCTAGTCACTTCAAGTGAATGTGAAACTTTTTCACCAGAAAGTCAAACTTCAAATACCTTTGGTAATACCTTCTTTATATTGTTATTTCTTTATTAAAAAGAATAAAATAAAACCATCCTTTTCAGAAAACTCTTGGAGGAAAATAAATTTGAGGTGCTATCCTCTATCTCACCCATCTAAGGTGTTATTACAAGTCAAAGGAGTTTTGTTGTACATATAACTGTTCCTTTTTTTATTTTCTCCAAAGTACCATACTGGATGCCAGGAGTGTCTGATTTTGGGCAGCCTCTGACCACACAGCACACACCTCCATGATTCAACATCTGCTGTACCACACATTCAGAACCATTAACCTGAAGCTGCCGAATTTGCCCTGCTTAAACTTTGAAATTATTAATGTATTCTTTACATTATGACAATTGCAGGGAGCAATTGCAGCATTCCCTTCCTCCTTCCATCAACACTGTCACAGAGGCTAAACGAGATAATGAAATTACTAAGTTTTAAGGGCATTACATTTTTTATTTGGATGCCGTGAAAAATAACAATGCTCCTTGACTAAAGGTTGATGAAGGACTCACTGAATTTCTCAGTGAAAAGCTGTGCTTCTCCTGCTGCCAGTGGGCTGGGAACTTCTCATTACTTGAGTTATTTTTTGTTCCAGAAAAGCCTGGTGCATTTTTGGGTGGGGTAGCAGAAAAAAAAAAAAAAATCGCTGTATTACATCTCCAGAAGCCCTCATACATTTCTTCCAAGTAGAAAGTAATGTACAAATAAAGTAGAAGGTAGTGTACAAATACATGTAAAATCATTTTTGTATTTGGTTATGAGCTGAGCTCCCCTGGAATTCACTGGATAAGTGCTACTTATTTCATTGCGGGAATATAAAAGACCATTACAAATAACTTTTTTTTGTTTGTTTGTTTGTTTTTTGGTTTTTTTGTTTTTTTTTTTTTTTTGCAAATCCTTAAAATTTCTGTGCTGCTTTGAAATTTATTATTGGAAAACAGCAAATTCTCAATCTGCAAAATTACTCAAGATCTCCACTGAGTTTCATGTCCCTAGAAGCAAAAGAAACATCTAAAGGAGATAATTTGGGTCAAATTGTAAACCTTGGCTAGTAGAGATTATGAGATACTAAATAAGAGTAATTAAACTAAACTATTGACCATATTCTCATCATCAATAAATCTAATTTTATACAGTATGTGCTGTCTTTGCTAACAAAAAATTTTGAAAGATAATGAAAAAACAGCAGTATTAGACTGAATATTATTTAGCAAAATAATTCAGAAGACATCTATTAGTATTTATTTCACCCCCACAAATTTTGCAAATTGGAGAATGGAAGTAAGCATTCATTCTTTTCACAAAAGTATCTGGTCCTCCAGGAGCTTAACTATTGTATAATAGTTTAAATCAGGTACACTAAAATCAGTCTTGTGGACTACTAAAGGGCTGAACCAAGAACAGCATTTGTTTCCATAAATTTCACCTTTACTCATGGGCGAAAATGTGAATTGAAAATATTCTTGAAGACCTTAGGCACATGTCTGCATTAGGAAAAAGAGAAACAAGTGCCCTTGGGATCAAGAATTCTTGGTGTCATGTAGGTCCTATATATTCATATTTCCTTACCCGGCAGGAAGAAAAGGTGAAAATGTTACACAAAAAAATGTAGGCATGAAGTTCCCTGGTACTGCTGATGGGCAGAACACGGGTATTCTGCTAATCTTCTGCACTGCTACTTACAAAAAGGCAGGAGAAGGCTACAGGAAAAGAAAGGCAGAGGTATTCTGCCTTATATCACAACCAAGTCTTACTGTGTATCAGCATCATGGATTTCACATTGGAGTCCTGGAGAGCATGGAACACCCTCCCACACTGGAAAATGGAGCTCTGACTTTGCTTCTGAGTGTTGCTTGTATGGATCCAGAATTGATGACTGCAGGTCTTGTACCCTTATAACTTCAAATGGGAAAAAGGTTTAGTTGCTCCAGTCAGGGAAAGATTTCTGTGTGACTGGATTTTTTGACAACTCTGCCTCCCATTCATATAATGCATTAATCAGAGTTTACATACAATTATTCTATTCCATCAGATAATCTCATTCCTACCCAAATGGCAGAACTAATTCAGACTACACAGCTCCAAGAAAGTAGATGGGAAGAAGGTTCTGAAACCTCTGGGGTTATCCCACGTATACTGACACACCTGGCAAGAAACAAAAAACAAACAGATGACAAAAACGGGAAAAAAAAACCAAAAAAAACCAAACCAAACCAAACCAACAACAAAAAAACAAACAAAAAAATACCCCAAAAAACAAAAACCAAAAAAAATAATCAACCAGACAATCAACTAACCAACCAAAACCCCCTAAAATCTGAAAATATAACCACAGACAGCCCAAGAGAACGTATAAAGTGTGTTGAAAAAGTAGTCATGTTTTGATAAGTTTAAAATGCTCAGGAAATGAAAAAGAATAAAAAGAATGAGGTACTTAAACTGGTTTAGAAGATAGTTTTTTCACAGAGTACAAAGTACCTTGCAAACACAAGCAGTTAGTTAGTTCTAGGGGGTTTTGCCTGATTTTCTAAGCTCCCAGTTTGCTAGAACGTTGGGTGAGAACATTTTGGCTATTGTTAAACCTTAATAAAAGTCAGAATGCTCTGCCTGGCACTCTGCCACCCCTCTCATCTGCTCTGGTGGCCCCCTGTTAGGCAGGCTGTTGCAGACCTTGCCTCCAAGCTGTTTGCCCCCAGAACTGCAGGAACACTGAGCTGAGCAGGACCCCCAAATCCTTGGGTTTCTACTTGGCAGGAGATTAGAGATGACCCAAGAAGCCCCAGAAACACCCTCAGTATTTCACAATGAAATGTCACTCTGACCTTCTCTAAGCAAAATGTCAGAATTTTCATTACATGGAAAATTTCAAAATGTCATTTTTGTTGCAGTTCTGAATGGTACTATTTTTAATTTCCGCAGGACAGGAATTATGGTGTCTGTTTAACTCTTGTCAGTACACACTCGCCTTTCTACAGCATTCTAGGCTGGATAATTTTTTGTCTAATGTTTTTAAAAAAATGTAGACCAAAAAGAGAGTGAATCATGAGTGAAGTATACAATTTACAATTCCCAGCTTCGTGCTTAAAAAGTAGTTCTGCTCCTCACACTTTGTGTTCAGAATCATTTTCCAAAACTTTCCTAAAATTCCATAATTTTGTTAGCACAACTGTGTGAGTTCCTGAGGAAGTAAATTCTAGTACCAGTCCAAAATTATTCCAACAAAAATTCCAGAACACTAAAAAAGTAAAACAGCACCCATTTCCTCCAGCCATGATTAGAAAATACATTGCACCCATGTCATCATTCTAACGTGTAACCAAAACACTGTGCTGAAACTGTGCTTAAAATTGTCTGTTTAACTGAGTAAATTAACATTAAAAGGGTCATTTCTGAGATGCAAGTTAATTGGCAGATTCGAGGGCTGAAAGCAAGCTGATGAGAAGGCAAAGAAGTGATTATTTGACCTCTCTGGCCACACACATGCTATCTGCTTGATGCAGTCTTGTCTTGGGAGATACAGCATCTTAGACACCAGACCTGATATAAAAGACAAGGACAGCTTAGTGCCTGAAGAATATTAATTCTTGAAAAGACTGCCACATTATCATTTGTTGGCATATCTCCAGCAGAACTCAGCTATTTTAGCATTCACAGTTCCTCCAGTTAATATTCTTTGACATCCATCCTGAACAGATGTTATTACCAGGGTTATCTGTACTTCTGTTTTCTCTGCTGATGGACTGGGACTGTTTGGAAGGATGAGCCTTTTTAGGCAGGAGGAGCTCTTATTTTAGTTTATTCAGGCCTTAATCAGTTTTATTCCTCATCATTTCCTTTCTATATTACCTTTTGAGCTGCTTCTGGCTTACATTTTTCTTTAAAAATATAACTGTCTTTATGACCATCACTTTGTCCATTTTTTTTTCTGTCTAAATTTCCAGTCTTAAAAAATTCAATGGGGCTTTGCTATTTCTTACCTATCCTTCTCTGTTTAAGCTACTCCCACTCATCCCCTCCAGTATCATCACTGGTGTAGAGATAATAGGCAAGGGAGGTACCACATACTGTTCAAAATAGCTCTGGATGAGGTCACATCATGCAATAGAAGCAATAGAAAAAGAGGAATTGACAGGGAAAGGATGTGGAAGATTGCTGGGGATAGAAGAATACCCACTAGAATGAGACTAAGAGTGCAAGGAAGCATTTTGTCACTGCTCTGATATATACCTTCTAAAGCTGATAAAGAGAAAAACCTGTACTTTTGAACTGTAACTAACAATAACATCAATCAATAACTTCTAAACCACAGAAGAGGGAGAGACAGAAGAAAGTTTTGCAAAAATGTAATTGCACAGTCATGAGCTAAGTTTTCACCTATCAGTCAAACAAAGGCCTGAGTAAATAGCCAAATAAGTAAAAAGTCTTCTGAATGAAAATCATTTGCACATTCACCTGCACCAGGTGTTTGACCCACTGCAAATGTAATGCATGCCTTTTTTACAGGTTTGTTTTATGCTTTCCTTTAAAATAAAGATGTAAGAAATGTGTGTGTTTACAGAAAACTAGGTTTTGCACCAACACTACAGCCTGAATGGACTTTCAAAGAATAAGGCATCAATTTTTATTGTAACCTGTCAAATATGTACTACTGAGGTATATATATTTCTCTTCCTTTTTTTCCGTGCTAACAATTCAATCAACAATGAGAAAAACTAGCAGCTCTCTCTGCCTAATCCCCCTTTTCTATCACGAAACAGAGCCTCATAGGAAGCCCCAGAATTTACTGTCATTTCTAGCCTTTTGGCACCACAAAAAAAAAATTAAAAAAAGACTTTTCCCCTCTTAATTTTGAAGACTTGAAAATCCTCAGCAACCTTGTTTTGGCATGCTTTGCAGGTTTGCAGTAACCAAATGATTTCTGAATGAGATTTCCCAGTACAGAGGATGCTCATGCTGTTTATCAAATTTCTGTGTTTTGTTTACCCAGCCCTAGAAAAAAACATATATTTTGATAACATAGCATTTGAGCCAATGTCTGCTGGGTTCAGGGGGCACTAACAACCTTATCTCTCAGAATTTGCCTTTTCCTCACAGGGTCTAGGTCAGGTTGTACTTTTACTGCCTAATTTAACTTATATCTCACATGCATTTTGCAGGAAGGGAAGGATTACATTAGGTCCATATTAAAGGCAATTACACATTTAATTTCATTTAATGTGCAGATCATATGTATAGCTGGGACACTTTAGTGATAAATTAAAGCATCTCCAATAAATGAACATGAAGTTAGGAAAAAAAGATAAATGTGAATTTGTGAAATGTGTGACTGTGTCTGAGCTATATTCCCATTTCCATTTCTGCAAGAGAAATATTGATTTATATGGCAATCTAAAACACACCCAGTAGAAGACCTTCAGTGATCCTGTTCTTTAATTCTGAGTATTCATTGCATTCCCACCTGTCAGGATACACATGTATACACTGAACACTGCATAAATGTTACACTGACTCTCATGCATTCCAAATTAATAAATAACCAATGAGAAGTAATTTTCATTAATTATGCATAATGAAATAAACAGATCTTTAAAAATTTAGAACCACTAAATAAAGCTGCTATTACAAAACCCAAACATGCTTGGCCTGTGATTAACCTTGCAACTGAGTGCAGAAATTGACCACTCAACACACATCTAAAATTAACCAGGAAAAGAAAGAAAGAAAAATTCTCTGATTTGTGTAACTTTTTCCTCCCTCTGTACTGGAAATACTACAAATATAAAGTGGATTTTTTTCCTTTTGTATTTGCTCTCTAAACTGGTTCTTACCTTATTTTCTCCCTTTCTCATTGTCTGTATAAATATATATATTTTCAAACAAAATCTATGAGAAAATACACAGCACTTCCTTAAACTGAGAAGCAATGTTGTAATCCTGCCTTTTCAAATCCAGATGTTATCCTATGCAATGTAATACTCTCTGCTGTGCTAGAAGCCCAGCAGACTCAAACAGCAGTGCCAGAAGTTTACTTATACTAACATTTTGTATTTTTAATTATCTGCTCCTATTTTCAGTTTTATTTTATGAGTAGTTTTTGCTACTTGCCTGTATTGCACAGCATTCAACAACTCTTTAACACCTGCAGCTTTACCAAGCTGAATTAAGAGATACCAGGCAATGTCTGTGATGCGATGTCTAGTCCATTAATAGAGATGCTTCTGTAAGCCCTAATCACTTTTGATCAGAAACATATTATTTTTTATTGCCCACACTGCCAGCAGTGGAGGGAGGAGGTGCCTGCAGCAGCTCAGCTCCCTGCAGTGTGAGAGGGGGGAAGCTCTACCTGTCCCTGGCTTTACCCTGCACATCAAGGGTTCACAGTAAAGCAGTCCTGACACTGACCTCTCAGAGACCCAGCAGCTGAAACAGCCTTAACAAGGCATTAACACAGCAATGTGCCCCCAAAACTGTTACCAGCTGCAGGCTGCAGCAAGAGGGAGAGGGGGAGGCAGAAGAAGGAAGAGAGAAAGGAAAAGAGGAGGAAAAAAATTGGAAAAGAGGGTGATTTTCAGCTGGGGTGGTATTAGCATATTCATTTAACCTCTTTTATGAATTTGCCTTGTAGTTGCACAGCAGTGTGGCCTGAGCTAAGGATCAGCTGTGTCTGAGCTGGTTTCTCTGTTGAGTCCTACCAAATCACACCATATTGCTTTAGCAACAACAAACATGCTCAAAACAACTCCAGAGGAAGTAGAGTTTATTTACTAGGGTACGTGTGTCTAGCAGCCTGCTGTGCAAACACAGAGAGCAGCAGCTGGAAACATGCCACCCCTGCATGGTCCCATAGCATTTTATGGTCTAGTACATCAAATACTATGCTTCCAGTGCAATCCAAATTTACAGGTGGTCTACCTACAATATTTTCATTAAGATGGATTTACTTCGGTGATGATTCTGCCTTTGGGACTCTTTGGGCGACAGCACTGCACTAATTAGAAACAGTTTAAAATATGGAACCTCAATGTCATTTTACATTTAGCTTAGCACGTGAACTATTTGCCATGCAGCAGTGCTTAAGATGGGGTGGTTGCTGCAGTGCCCAAAAACACAGTTCAGTGGTAGACTGCCTGTCACAGCTGTATCACTGAACTCCAAGAACAGCCCACCCAAAAGCTTCAGCTGTTTGAACAGTGATACAAGATGTTACCAGAATTCAAAAAGTTAGTATTTTGATATAAAAGTTGACATTTAAATGATTTATGAAAATATCAAGGACTATTGCAATAAACATCAAGGGAAAAAGTGCTGGATGGAGAAATAGCCTTGGGTTTCAGGACAGAAGCTTAACACTATTTTGGCCTGAGAGGACATTTTATTCCCTACTGCAGTTTGTACCTTGATGCAGCTGATTCCAGTTACTGGCTGGTCCATCATCTCCACCATTATAAAGGCTCTCCTGACCCATTCTGGCAATGCCAAAAACACTCCTCCTTTGAGATAAAAACATTTACATGAATAACAAGTAGCTGAATAGCTGCAATGCTTTCTATCAAGAGGTATGGCACCCATTAAGTCTTCAAACAGGACGGGAATGGAGCTCTATCATTATGTGTTGCAACTCACTCATTCACTCTGAGAGCACAGCTGAATTATTTGTGTGCATTATCTTTCATTGTCTGATCTGTTGTCTGGGGAGGTGGGAAAAACCCAAGCCTTGTGCTAGAGGCTAATCAGCAATCCAAAATAATAAAAAAAAAGTAGCTAAAATTAAAATTTCATTAAAGAACCCATTGTCATAAAATATGAACAAGGTTTTATATCAAGAAATAAAATTATTATATCCACATATTATGTGAAGTTAGAAAGAAGTAAATATTAGTGATATTATAGCTATAATATGACCTAAATATAAGATAGCATAGGTTGTAGGGGAATTTGGCCAAATGATTTGCTGATTTTAGAAACAATGTGACTTTTTTAAGGCTTGAAGTTTCTCTATAAGATGTGATAAGAAACAGTAAAATCATGTTGAGTAGATGTTAGAAATAATTTTTATTAATTTAAACTAGTGTTTATTGCAATGATTTATCAACTTGAAAGAAAACAAGTTAGCCCTCCCAGCATAAAAAGATGTTAGCAAGGGAAAACTTCATTGTATATGTAAGAGTCTATAAAGTCAAGGTTTTATTTACTCACATAGCTAATTTCCATTTGAGTTTGACATTTTCATGCTTCAAAGCTTAGGTCTTTTGAAGATATTTTACATGTCTCAAATGAGGCTCAGAACTGAGCAATCAGTTCTGGATGAGTGGTATGAAACATTTTAAAGAATTTTTTTCACTTATAACTGGGTGTCTCTGTGCTTATCACCTATCTGTGTTTCATATCTTCATTCTAATGTCTACTGATTTTTCTTGTTTCAACCACTTAAAGTGAATGAAATATTTGTGCATATGTGATGTATGTTCCTGTACAGACTCCATGGTTATCAACTGAGAATAATTAAGTTTTTGAGAGAAAAATTGAATTGACTTATAAAGCAAGCTAATAATCCAGGAAGACTGAATTCTCAGGCTGGACTGTAAGAAATTATTTTACTAGAATCCACAACTCTGCAGCCAAAGTCAAATCTGCAGTGGCAGAAATGTTGGCCAGGAAGTGGTCTGTCATTGTTTGTCCTCTACCCCTAATCTCTGAACTGATGAGAAAAATTAAAGAGTCAAAAAGTGCACTTTTTCAGAGAGTTTAGTGATGATAGGAAGAATTCAGCTGTTTAAGGACAGAGAAAAAAAGGATCAAAATTGATAAGGAAAAAATAATGAGAAAATATGACATTCAAAGGGTACCTATAACAGGAACATCATAGGAGAGGAAAAGCAAAGTGGGAGGAAGAGAAAATGCAACAGTAGTTGGGAGAACTATGCAGAAAAGGTGGACATAACAGAGTGAGGAGGAACATGACAGTGAAGAGAATACAACTGAAAGAAACAGAAATGTAAAGGTTGTATGTAGAAACAAAACATAGAGAAAAACAGTAAAGAGTTAGAAAGAAAAATAGAAAACAGTGAAGAGGGTTTTTTTTTTTTACAAAAACATTGCAAACATGCATAAACAACGAATAAATTTGAGTTTTGATTATGGGATGTATATAGAGGAAAAGTATGTGAAGGCTTAGGAAGAGAATATACACAAAAATACGAAATGAATAAATAGCCAGAGATCAGCTTGTTTTACTTTGGGAAAAGAAAAAAAAAAAAAAAAGAAAAAAAAATTAAATTTAAAAATTAGCAAAGCCAAAGTCTTCTATTTGCCTGTACTAAACACGATAATAAATAATCACACGAGTACGCCATAATGTGTAGTTTTGACTTTACCTGAGCAAGCTCTGTAAAAGCCTTCGGAGGACCTAAAAACCCCAGCATCTTACAACCACAATCGCAAAGATTCTTTCCTACAGCAAGGCAGGCTTTGTGGCGTTCTCCACGTCTCGGAATTCATCGATTCCGAGGGAGAAAAGACACATTTTGCACTGAGGGCAGCGCCGGCTGCGAGCGGGACCGGGGAGGATGCTCGGACCTGCGGTGACATCCCCGGTCCTGCGGTGACATTCCCGGTCCTGCGGTGACATTCCCGGTCCTGCAGTGACATCCAGCGCCCGGGCTCGGCACGGCCGCGCTGGCACAGCCCCGTTTGTTCCGGAGCCACCGCCAGACACACCAGCCCCGTTTGTTCCTTTGGGATAAGGGACGGCTGCCAGAGACGCCTTGGGATGGAACTTTGTAAAAATGGGAGAGAACTGAGAGCTGGCATTTGTGTGAAAAGGGGCAAAAAGCGTTTTCTATAGCAGCATCAGAAGAAAAAAATAAATTCCTTTGAGTAACTAAACAGAAAAGGGACAGCATCTGTGGACTTTAAATTCATAAACAAAAACCTAACTCTTTCTCTTTCTCTTTCTCTTTCTCTTTCTCTTTCTCTTTCTCTTTCTCTTTCTCTTTCTCTTCTTTCTTTCTTTTTCTTTCTTTCTTTCTTTCTTTCTTTCTTTCTTTCTTTCTTTCTTTCTTTCTTTCTTTCTTTCTTTCTTTCTTTCTTTTTCTTCTCTTCTCTTTCTCTCTTTCTCTCTCTTTTCTTTCTCTTCTTCTTTCTTTCTTTCTTTCTTTCTTTCTTTCTTTCTTTCTTTCTTTCTTTCTTTCTTTCTTTCTTTCTTTCTTTCTTTCTTTCTTTCTTTCTTTCTTTCTCTCTTTCTCTCTTTCTCTCTTTCATGATTCTGCATAAAATCATAGAATCATAGACTCACACATTTATGTTGAGAGGAATTTTAAAGAGCATCACACCAAGGAATAAAATCATACAATCATCAAGAGGGAGCAAATTGAAGAAATAGCCTCATGGCAGTCCCCTACAAACAGGTATAACTTTTTTCCTTCTTCTTTTTTTTTTTAAATTCAAAAATTTCTTTTTTTCAGTGTTCATGGGGTGAGTGTGCTGTATATATACAAAATACTCTGGTCAGAATAGACAAAGTACAGGAAGATCAGGCAGAATGCTCAATCCCTCTTTATTCCTGCTACAGGATCACAAAGACCTCTACTACAACCTCCCAAAAATAGGCCAGTAACAACCTAGAAGAAAGTTTGTTACAAACAAGCTTTTAGAATAATCAGATTGTATAGGAGGAAAAGAAAACTTCTATGCAACAAGACAGCTTTCCAGCCTCCCACTCTTCCTACAGAAAATGCTAGCCTTCTAAAGCTGCTTGCAAAAATAAAAATTTCTGGAGGTGTGGTTATAATTTTTTTTTTTTTTTTTTTTTTTTTTTTTTTTTTTTTTTTTTTTTTTGTTCCTATGAGAAATTAGAATATTTCTCTGGTACTCTGTACTGCATAGCCCAATAATTTTGATTATAAGGTGCTCTTAATTTTTTCCCCTTTTTATGCCATGCTGTATCTGTGTGCTGGCTATGTGAGGAACGAAAGAAGTTAAGAAGAGAGAAGCTAACTTTCAGCTAGAATTTCCATGGATTTAGGCTGATGAGGTACCTTAAAGAAAGCCTAAATAATCTGCAACAATTGACAAACTCTTGTTTTTTTAAGATGAGGGCTACTCAGCTCTCCTGTGATTAGCAGACACGATTTGCAAGGGCTCTATTCATCCGGAACAATCTGCAACCTTTGATGTCAAAGGAGCTGTGGAGTGCCTGACTGCAAGCTGCAGAGGGTCACAGATCTCTGCTCTGCACATTGCCTTATCTATTCATCAGAAATTCATCCAGGCCATGAAAACTTTTTCATTTTCACTGCACAGGCCTCAGAAAGCCAAATGGCATGGGAAATTTAATATAAGTCAGTCTCACATTCCCTGACCATGAATGTGAAAAAATTAATCCTCTGCAGCTAAATACTTTTGTAGTCATTTGGTATAAAAGGCAATGGTCTGTCACTTATATCCTATGCTAAACCAGTAATGAAATCTTGAAAGAGGAGGTGGGGGGATGGAGGAGGCAGGAGTTCCACTGCCACAGTGAAGCCAAAATTAGGCCACTGCTTTACTGCTCCAAAGCAATTTGGGAGTCAGCATAATTGAATGCAGAGTGTTATTCCCAGTAGCACAGGATGCAAGCAGACCTTGAGGAGTCAGGTGTGGTGGCTGATGCTTTCAGGGACATCTGCAGAGCTTTTGCTCTTGCTTCTTTTCAAGCATTTCCACCACTGACTGGAGTTCTGCAGCAATATTTAACATTTGGGTTCTTTTCTTCCAGTCTCATGCCTCAGATAACATGGAAAGAAAGTGAAGCCTCGAGGGTCTCCATCAGACACACACAACCAACACTTGATTATGACACCACTTCTTGCTTTACAAGCTCCTTGGGGAGGACAGGAAAAGTTCAAATTACAGAACCACAGAATGGTTTTGGTTGGAAGGGACCTCAGAGATCTTGTTCCAACCTTCCTGCCAAGAGCTGGGACATCTTTCACTAGACCTGGTTACTCCCAGTCCCATCCAACTTGGCCTTGAGCACTTCCAGGGGTGGGGCATCCACTGCTTCTCTGGGCAGCCTGTGCCACCCTCACCGTGTAGAACTTCTTCCTAAAATCTGACTTAAACTTGCTGTCAGTCAGTTTAAAACAATCCTATCACCACATGCCCTTTTCAAAATTTTCTCTTCAGCTCTCCTAGAGCTACTTAAGGTACTGGAAGGGACTCTAAGATCTCCTTGAATCTTTCTTTTCTCCATGCTTAGCTCAGGCTGGCTCTACAGTAAAGGTAGTCCAGTCCCCTAAGAATCTTCATGGCATTCTCTGACCTCCCTCCAGAGAAAAGAAACAGGTGACAAATGCAAGTGTTACCGTGGTCTTCCAGTCATAAATGTAGATAGTAAATACAATTAAAAAGTGAGAAAAAGTTTAATCTATCAGTGGTAGGAACTAGGAGCCTATGATCAGTGATGAGACTCTGTGACTGCTGCTTCCTAAAGCACACAAATTATGACTGTCCTTAGCATTCATGACACAAATTATTTCTATAAACGGTCACCAGCATCAGAAGAAATGGGATCTTGTAAATACTATACACTCCATAATCTAAGGAATAAATAAGTTAACAAATAAGAAAATGTACTTTATGAAAAATAATAAATAACTTTCATCCTTTTCATGTAAAAAAGAGCAGAAGTTTGTTGCTGTTATGAAATGTGGGAGGTTAGCTTCTGATGAAAAATCTAAATATTTTTAAAAATTCACAGAGATCAGAAACATTAATCAAAAGAGTTCAAGTTTCTGATAAATATTTAAGTGTGTAAGGCAGAGCCACCAAGAACAGTAAATACTTTATAGCTGGCACTTTGTCAAAACTATAAGTGGTTCTGCCTTTGAATTTTACATCATCACTAAATTTACAGTCATTTTATAAGTGGCACAAGACAAGAATTACTTCTTTCTAAATCTAAACCAAGCAATAAATCTAACATCAGGATTCCTCTTATTGTCCGTTATCATCTGATGACAATGCCTTTTACCTTCATTGTCTTGACAGAAATATGATATGTAAAATCATAATGTCACATCACTCACTGTGATTTAACACTAGCCAGCCCAGACCATTTTAATCAATCAACATTGTCGCTTTTTAGTGTAATGATTTTCTGGTGGATTCCTTGTATTTAATATGATATATATGTCTTATCAGCAGTTGATTTACTATTTCATTTCAGAGTCTAACAGCTTGGAAGGCCATTCTAGCCTCCTTCAGACACCACTGGAATTGGAAAACAAGCATTGTTTCAGGTACTACTCAAGAACTAATTGTGGAAATCAGCTGGAAGATATAAAATTACTTTTACCAGAAGCTTGGTGCTTGGGGAAAAGAAAAACAGGAAAGCATTATGAAATAAAGGAACTAAGCAGTACAGCACAAGCAGGAGCATTTTGTTTAGGTTGTTTTTTTTTTTTTTTTTTACTTTTTGTCTTCACTGTACTAAAATGGACAATGTCATTGCTGAGTTCCAAAATTTGGTTTTAAAACATTCTGAATTGTGCAGAAGGTTTCTCTAAGGAAAGGAACTCTTTCCATTAGGTTTCTCTGCATATTATATAGTCTTTTTATTTATTATTCACAGAGGGCTACTGCATTTATTTCTCAGACAATTTCAAGAAAAGCAATTATTGCTTGTAAAGCACTCTTAAACACTACCCAGATTATGACTGGAATAACCCACCTGCATTAAACCACATCTTTTCATTAGGCTGTGGGAAAGCACAGATGCTTAGAGCTGTCAAAGGACACTAAAGCAACAAGTCTAACAGGAAAATTTTGCTTTTACATTCTGTTGTGCAGTACTGGGAAGACTACACACTCATGAATGGACAAATACACATGTTCAGGTAATATTTCAGAGTAACAAGTTCCTTTTAAGAGTCCTCAGTCAGTTAATATTTGACAACATATTAGATGTAAAATTTCAAGTCGCAAAATAAAGCTAAACTCAATAAATTTAGCACTTTTCATTCCTCAGGACCAATTAGCCCTCTCTTAGTGACAAATAAAGAAACAAAGGTAAGACAAATGGTGAGACAAATAGTGTTGATGGGAAAGAGTGCCATTTAAGTTGCATCACAGATCATGCAGCTAACTGAGAGGACATGAAGGCTCTTTCATCAGTTTATAAGTGGGTAAATTCTCAGTATCATACTCAAGATCAGAGAAATTGAAACATCATTTAATTTCCTGTGAAACAATAGAAAAATTTAGGATTTTATTTTACTATAAGAATCATTTTTTCACAATAAGAAAGCATGTAAAATGCCCTTTTCAGCTGCAATTTAATTTTACTTTTACTTCTACAGTGTGTGGAGTGGCTAAATTCTTTCATAATCCCTATCTTTTTATTTTCAATTATTCTCTTTATAAGGCACTACAGCGATGGGACAAAAACAAAGTTTACAAATTACCAAGATAATTTCCCCAATTGTAAGAAAAATGTACTCAGAACCTCTCAGGTCTTAGTCCACCTTTCTTTTGGGAAAAGATCTTTTGTCCTCCACCATGAAGAGATATTTATCAGGCATTAAATGCCATCGTGTTTTGCATTTTTTATTTTACTAAGTTTAAAACACTCCATATCAATGGTATGCCTTCCATCTGTCTAAGCTCTTTCTCTGGCTCTCAAGAATAACCATCCAGTCCTTTTTTCTCCAGTCTCCAAACTCTCTGCAAATCTGTCAGTGGAAATCTGTGGTGTCAGAGGGGTCTTCTGGTACAGAACAGGCTTGGTTCTTACAAGTTGGACATCAGCAATGTAGCAAAAGAACTGCAAGAACCTTAATTAAACTGTCATTAACACCAATTCCCTTTTCCTTATGCATTTTACACCTCTTGCAGCAAAGTTTCGAGAAGGGCAAAGGAAGTAACACTCAGCTGCGAAACAGTTGTTGGAGCTTTGGGAGATGTGGGAGTACATAGAATGATAAGGCAATATAGGAAGACAATAATAGGAAATACTAAGAAAATAGTGGGAATTTAAGTGAATTTAACTGCAGATGTTGAGAAGTCAGATTTTTTTTTTTTTCCTTGCAGTCAAGCATTCAGTCGAGCCATAATTTATAGCTGCTGCAGGCACAATTTGTACCTGGATGCTCCTGAATGCAGGGTATTTCTGTGAAGAGCACCCTGACCTCCAGCACATTGCTACCCTTCACAGTCACCAGATATTGCTATTTGATGTACCTTGTCCAATCAACCTACAGAGAAACAAGTTTTGAAAAAAATTACAAGCTATAACAGAAGTCTGTAGATTATCTCCTTCAAAATTTCTTTTTTTTTTTTTTTTTCTGGTCCTTTTAGAATGATAGAATTTCTCAGTAGGAATCACTTTACTTCATAAACAGCCTATATTTTTAGCTACCCATGAGACAGAAAGATAAAAAACTTGAGGGATATTTTTATATGATCAGGTTATTGTCTACTCTTCTGTAGTAGACTTCTTTATCTTTCTCCAGAGTCTTTAGTCCACCCATAGTCTCAGTCATGACAGGAGTCTGATCAGGTACAGTAATTCCTACCATAAACAGCACATTGCCATACCCCAGATATAATTACTATCCTGATTGGGCATGCAGAAGACAATGGTTTCTCCCTTGACCCTGAGGATAAATCTACTGCCAAAACCCTCACCATTTTCTCAGGAAAGAGGTCTACTGCAAGTTTTTAATTAAAACATTCCAGAACTAAAGTAGCTTCTGAAAACACCTACCCCACAGCTCAATACATTGCAATTAGTCTGTAGCACCCAGATCTAAACACACCCACGATGTGATTCAGCACAATGCTATCAGTCTGAAGAGGACACACTCCCACCTTGCAATTTCCAAAATACCTTCTGTTTAAAGAGGAGAAGACACTATGTGTCATAGCCAAGCTCTCACTAATTTTATGCAAGAAATGGTTTCAACTCTGAAGTTTGTTGTGATAATTTAACACTGTTCTTCCTTGTTATTATCATATTTTTATGCTCTTCATTTTTAAGGTTATTGCTCTTCGTGTACCTTCCTCCAGAAATACTTGCTTTGGAAAAGAAGTTGGGTTTAATTTGCACACACCTTGCAGAGCTTTGTGCAGGCATGACCCCTTGGAACAAAAAGTATACATTAGGAAAAATCTAGCAGATTATTTTCTCAGCAAGTGGATTTTATTACATTAAAAATAAAAATAAAAAAAAAATAAAATAAAAAAAAAGGAAAGAAAGCAGTAGATTTGAATTTCATTTTAATAAACCTTTGGTTCTTTGCCCTTATGAAGAGCTCAAATAAGCTTAGTGTCTCTACCTTTTTTCTCTAATTCTTTGATCCGAGGGTTTTTCTTACATGGTACATAATAAAAGTACTTTAAAATCACTAATATAATTTAAAGTGTTAGGGCTAGATATAGCTGACAACCCATTCACAAACTCTCATATTCATGTCAGAGGGAAAAATTGGATTTTTAAATAACTTGTTAGACCCATTTCTTTCACTCAAAAAAAACCCCAGATGGCATTCTGTTATCTGTGGCAGGCACAGAGATTCCCTTTTGCTGTCTGAATTCTATGATATCATCTCAAGGATTAAAAGACAGAACTACATTAACTAAACAAAAAATTATGTTGCTGCTTTAAAAAAAAAAAAAATTAAGGCAATTATGTAACTCTCTTTCTAGATTATCAGTTTGGAGGTGAAGGGGCACTGTTCCTTCGAAGGGTGATATTGTAGCCCATTGTTCTTAAACATATTTTGCTAAATAGTGTTTTGAGCTTCTGGCTTTTTTGAGATCTTTCAAAGCAAAATCAGGTTTGGATTTAAGCTATAAACAATGAAGGTCATTCAACAGTCCAGTGATACAGAAAAATAAAATCAAAAAACAGAATTTTTTTCTCTGAATCTATTGCTCCAGCTGTAATACATCATTTGCAGATCAGGTGATAGCTTCAGGATAAACCTGGAAAAATGTAGATGGGTATGCTTTCTTCAATACTTTTTTCAATAACATTCTGCAGGCCAGATCAGTCATTGAATGTCTAGGGCCTAGCAAATCTGCAAGTAAAAATTACTGCTAAGAAAACAGAAAACAATTCTCCGTGCAAAGCACTTCAGCTCACACAAATTAAGTGACACAAAGAAGGTTTCATCTGCTTAGCCAAGATCAGGTTGATACTGGTCTTCAATGCATTCTTCCCTGATAAAATTGAACTACTATAAACAGTTTGCCTTATACTAGATTACATCCAGTATAGTTGCTAAGGTCATTATTTCTTTCCACCAGTTTCCTTTATACCCTCAATTCTTTTATAGCCGGCAGAAAAGTCACCTTTTATGAACAAATAAAGTTTAATCTCTTTCTTTCTTTCTTTCTTTCTAGAGAAAGGGTTTCAGGCCTGAATGGAAAAAGTAAGTTTGGGTCTGTGCTATTAGACTTGGCTTGGCAGTTATAACCATACTCAGACTGAACTGAAAAACAAAAAATAATAACAAACAAACAAACAAACAAACAAAAACCCCTAAAACCAAAAACAAAAACAAAAAAACCAAACCCACCCCACACAGTCAGTATCAGGTCAGTGTTCTTTGGACCTAAATATTCAGGAATTCCATTTCCCATGGACACATCACACTGTTTCAGGTTTGGGACCTGTTTGTGATAAACAGATAGTTGAAGCAACACCCAAATACTTTAATCAGATTATTTGAATTCAGATGCAGTTTGAATGGGATGAATTTTGAAAGAAATTTAAAAACCCCTATTCACACCCATGAAGAGCACAGAAGGTGATCCTTAGAAGAATACCCTTTTAGAAATAAAAAATATGAAAAAGCTCAACTTTATAGCTCAGCTTTCAAGCACAAAGGATATGCAAGTTCATGACCCATATCCCAGCGTATGCAACTCCTGATGCTTTAGACAGAATAACAATAATATTTCAAGAGTATACAGGCTAGAAGACATTTCCAAAAAGGGGGCAAAGACACAGCCTCACATGTTACATGAGTGAGCCATCCATGTCACTACAAAGACATGAGTCCCACTGAATTAAATAATAAGTTATCTTATCTGTGCAGAAGAGAAACATTTTCATATGCCTCTAATTCTTAAAAAATTTGAAAACAAACTTGGAACTGACAGCTAATAAAGCATCACATAAAGGCTGCAAATATCTAAAAGAATAGAAGGCTGGTGGATATAGTATACACAGCTACAGTTGTCTCTCAAACTGTCTATCTGTAAATACAGCACCGTTTCTTACAATATCTTACATTTAAAGTAGCTTGATCTTCTTCTCTTACACCAAACAAAACAAAGTACTAGACAATGACTGGTCTGCACATATGTCACAGTACTTTTTCCATAGTATGACATCCTTCAGGCACTTATAAGTATGTTGCCTTTAGCAAATTAGGGGTTTCTTATTGAATTATGCTGCAGCTGCTCTTCTGCCTGAGCTCAGCTCAAAATACCACAGAAGCATAAATGAGTCACTGAACTCACTAACAGACATCACTCCCGCAGAAAGTATCTCCTTAAGCATAAAATCAAGATATTCCAGACTTATTATTACTTGATTTTATTACTTTTTAACATTTGTAACTAATTCAGAATATATTTTGAAGAAAAAATGGCAAGATAGATATAGTATACAAGTGTGCATAGCACAAGCCTTTTTGAAATATTTTATTTCCTTGCTACAAACCACTCCAGAAAACATGGTATTTACAATGCAAATACACAACATTTCAAAAAGCTTTAAAAGTCTGGGCACCTAACAGATAACAACTTGCTTTCAATTTTTATTTAGTTGTCAATGGAAAGTAAGGAGGAAACAGAGAAATTTGGTTTCTCTGTGGCACACTGTGAATACACTGAATTAATTTGCTCAGCTTATGCTTGACATAGAAGCTGAAAAATTGAGACATCATACCATAAATTTTATCCTGTAAATAATGGAATTAGGTCTTCTTTAAAAAAAAACACACTCCATTAACTGAATTGTCAGAAAAGTTTCAGAGAATTACATTGATATTGTCCACTATAATTTTGCCTGAGATTACATCAAACCAATCTCACGTATTTGCTCACAATTGTTAAAAATGGGTCTGGAAATGCTCATTGAAAGAGATAAAGAATTAATTCTGGTGCAAGCCATTAGTTGTATCAATGGTTAAATTTAGTGTGATCATTTACTTCTGATGGTAAGCTATGACATTCAAGCAAAAATTGTGAATTCAAGTACTTTCACATAACTTACGAATGCAGCATAATCAGCTAGATATATTACCTTTCCTGAGCTATTTATGTTTGGCAGGAGGCACCACCCACATTAATATGAAAAGTTAGGAATTTGAAATACTTGGGTGTATCCAAAACAAAGTCAGAAGTGCTTCAACTAGATAGGGGACAACAAAGTCACATCAATTTCAATATTAGATAATGGAAAATGCATGTTTAGACTCAGATGATCCTCACTAAGGCACTCTCATCAGAGACTAAGCAACATGGTGGAAAAACATGGATATAAGGAAGGTGACCTCAGTCTGTACACTAATATTTCTATTAATGTACTCTAATACTACTTCATGTTTGAAACCAGCAAAAGCAATAGGATCTTTATCTTAACATTCATACCATGCTTTAAAAGTTCAACGAGGTTGTCATATTTCCCTGATTCATTTTGAAAAAAGTATAAAGGTGCTGCTACAGGAATCAGGTCCACTATTGCCACCTCTTCTGGAGCCATCTCTGCCTCTCCCAGCTGTCTAATGCACCTCACAAGTCCTGTATCTCCAAAAACACTCCCAGACAATGGCATGAAATGTGATAGACACATTGCATTCAAGGCAATCTGTGGGTCCTACAAGAACTCAGTACAAAGTTACACAATGTGCTCGCACGATAAGGAAAAAAAGGTTTAAAAATAATTCTCTTTTTTAACTTGCTTCTTGTCAAAACATCCAGGTTCATTTCAGTTATATTGGAGGGTTTGGAAAAGCATGTTTCTGTTAAAAGCATATTTGAATCTTTCCATTGAAAACAATGCCAGAGTACTTTCCACACCATTTGAGTATCTGATAAAATCTAAAGGTGCAGCCTGCCTGTTGCCACAGACTGTGGTTGATCCCTTTCTTCCTTCTAAATGAGCTAGTGATGTGCTATTTGATAGAAGTACACCATCAAGGAATGCATTTCAGGGTTTTTCTAAAATGGTAGCTACAAAAAGAATTTTTTTTTTTGCTTTTCTGACAATGTGGATGAAACATATCTTGATATGATAAATCCTTACAATTGACAAACCAATGAAAAGCAACAAATACTCAAAGTAATTCTCCATACCCATCCTTGTGTGTGTGTGTGTGTGTGTGCAAAACTTCTTTTAGTTTAATATAAAAAGAAGTGGATTCTGTTCATAGTCAGAAAACTCACATAACTAAAAATTTAGTAACATGATAACAGAAAATAATCTAAGATTGTATGCTGCAAACTTCCAGGGCTGCAGCAGCTGAAATGGTTTCAGTCTGGATTGACAGTAAACTGTGGATAAAATCAGTGCCCAGAACAGCCAAAGAGGAAATGGCAATTTCTGGTGGAAATCTTCAGGAATACTCATTGTACTCATTGTTGACAAGACACAGTTCCTGCTAAAGTCCATGTAAGTTTTACTAAAGATATTGGCAAAAGGGTATTTGAAAAACTGCTAAAAACTCCGAGAGATGCTGGCCAAAAATGACACTATGTTGTGAAGGTCAGCAGTATGGGGAGTGTAAATTGAGAAAGCTGAAGGTCCTGCAACAAAAACAGTGTGCCAGAGGATTGTTCTAATCACATATGTTACAATCCTGACCTAAAAATAATTAAAAATTGATGTTTAGAGTACAACACAGCCATATTTAAACCTATTGTTTTCATAAAAAGAAGGAAGCTGCATTTAAAAGTCACAGTCTAATTTTTGACCATATATTTACTCTTTATTCCCACAGTGAAAATGTCTAATTGAAAAGAGCAAACTAACACTTACTTATTAGAAAAGAATTTCAGTCAATACCTAATTTCTTAATATTGATTACTATCTAGACATTTAAAATGTACTTCACAGCAGTGTTTGCCATACAATTCTTACCTGTGCTTGTAAGCATTTAAGATATCAACCAAAAGCAGTATTTTAAAATGCATTTTGTTTAACCATCTAAAAAATAGAATTTAATTAGCAAGCAATCTAAATACTCAACAGTTATATATGTTGTTTAAACAATGCAGATTACAGTTACAAAACACATTTAAACCTGGATTTGATTAGACATTATGAATTCTGATTTCTCTTTCAGGGATGTATTACCAGATGCCAAACTGGCCAGGGTTGTTTTTGTTGGGCTTTGCAGGTTTTCTTTATTTCTTTATTTTATACAGGATTTGGTAGTTTTGTTGTTGATTGTTTGTTTGTTTTTCCTTCAGTGGCAAGGGACATTTGTCTCTTTTATGCCAAACTTCAAAAAAATTCCAAAGATTCTTATTCAGTTCAAAAGGCTCTTTAGTGTCTCATTTTAAATTATTGGCATCATGCCATTTGAAACTCACCTGCAATTCATTATGCTCTGTGGTGAGTATTCAGAAATCTAAGATCACAAACTCAGCTTAGTGAATGCAGGTAAATGTCCAAGCAAGTATGAAACCTTGCATTTTTCTCTGAGTTTGTGTCTCCCTTGTTTGGGCTACATGCTGTGCATGAACCCTTAACAAACCAATTTAATGAAGAAATTAAGATGGCTATGAGACTAGGTTTTTTAATTATTAATTTTTAATACTGACCTCAAGGAGTAGGTCTTGAAAGAGTAGTTTGAGACACTGCCAGACTGGGAGTCTGCATAGACATGTATCTCTCCTCTTAATTTTAACTATTCAGCCTGTTATAAATTGAGACTATCTTAACTGTTCAAGTTGGGTCTTCTCTGTAGGTAGAAAACATACAGATATTTTTCTGTAAAAAGCAGGGTCCTCTGCTCCTGAAAAATGACAGAATAACAAATAAGCCCAATCTCAAAGTTTTGGGGAGAGTATAGTGTGCATTGGGCAAGGAAGAGAGAAGGGAAGATCTGATTTAAAAGTTGAATTCGGTCTTTCAATTTGCTTTATGTCAGATCTTTAATTGTCATCAACCATAGTACTTCTCAAAGAGTAAAATTTGGGGCCTGCTTGTCTACCACTGTGCAGGAAAAAACTCTACAGGTCAGCCTTATTCATCATTCACTCCCTCTCTAGCCTAGAAAATCAAGAATTTTCACTAGGCACCATGGGGAGCTGAAGAATGTAATAAAAACATTGACATTAACTGCAAAGGTTAATTGAACATTTCTGTAGCAGCACAAGAGTTCAAACAAAATGCTTCCCTAGTTTTCACCAGCTATACACAAATATGTTTTATGCTACAAAATCCTCCACACAGTCACAGACAGTCAGGAAAAATTCCCCATAAATGTAGCAGGTGTATCTATTACTAGTGAATGAGCATAATTATTCCATTTTGTGAGATGCCCAAACCTTAGCATGAGCTCATGAAAGGACTCCAAAATGACAAAGAGGAATGATCAAGTTATTATTGTAAGTAAATAGTAACATATTTGGTCTAACCATTCTTGACTCGATGTATGATGTACATATCATAGATATATCATAGAAACACATATACATATATATATATATATATATATACACACACACACCATGTAAGATCATCATAAGTCCCTTCCAGCTAAATTGAATTGAGTTGGAAGGGACCTTGGAGATCATCCAGCTCCAGCTCCCTTCTGTCAGCAGAACCTGTTGAAACAACAGTTAATGTGGGGATAATCTTTAGTTGTTATAAGCACTGTGCCAACCCTAAAATCAAAGCACAGAAGGCAGGAAGAGTTATTTTGCCAGTTTTGTGTCCACAGGTGTTTTTCATTTAGCTGTCAGAAAATGCTGCATACTGAAAAGTCATCTGGTAAGTTTAGTTAGATGGATTTGATGTTTTCCTTATAAAGCCACAGAACAAGCCTTTTTAGTTTCATTAATGATCTAGGGTCTTAAATTATTGCAAAGTTATAGATTTTTCTCATTTTTATCCTCAAAATAAAATAATATTTGTGTATAAATAAATGTATAATCCATTATAAATTATACTTAATATTTTTTACCATTAACACTTACTTAATACCTATCTAACATTAAAAGAAAACAACATAAAAACAACATAAAAACAACATAAAAACAACATAAAAACCAGCTTTCCTTGTGATTCCCACAAAAATTTACTAAAGCATCCTCTACATCAGCCTCGAGAGAGAATATTTTTATATGAATATTAAGGAATAGGTTACTTAATTCCTATTTTTTCCATCTGATAGTAATTTACAGGGCTTTTCATAAGATAAATGGTTTTTATTAACACAATTTCAGATCAAAATCTGTGTACAGTGAAAATTTCACATTAAAGAAGGAAATACTCAGCATGAGAAGTGGAAATAACCACTATCAATAATAAAGGAAAAGACTGTTTTTTAAACCCTACGTTTTATATTCTTGTGGCACTTTAATTCAGTCATCAGTATTCAAATCCAATGACATCTGTGGGAGCTCAGAGTTCAGAGCAACTTGCATAAATACCCAATAAATTGCTAGATTGAGCCTTAATCCTGCAGACAATGTTATGAGTGAGGGTAAAATCTAATTACAGTAAGATTTTTCTTTCATGTTTATTTACCATAAGAGTTCAAAGCAAGATTGCACCCTTGACCTCAAACTACAATACAATCAAATTCAAGAAGGAGCTCCAAGTGGCTTTGTAGGTCTGATCTTCATAAAAGCCTTTTATGAATTACGAGTCAAGAAGAGATAATGAACATTTACACATCTCTGATGATTTTTAAAAAAGCATTTTGTTAAAAACTTGCATAATTGTGGTTAGTGAGACCACTGTCACTGCCACTATGTGAATGGAGCTGGCTGCTGAGGGGTAAATTTCCAAATTCACAGGTGTCCATGCCTGGTTATAGTCTGTCACACAGATTCAACCCAGGAGCTTAAGCAGCAAGTTTTCCATGCAGGTTCACAGGCTTGGCCCCACTAAACTGAGTCAGGAGTTGTGCAAAACTCAGCTGGACATCTCATCTAGCCTTTTGCAACAGTAAAAATTAGAGGACTTAACTGCTGAGTAAAACACAGATTTAATAATGCAATGTGAAGCAACTTATCATGGTGCAGCCTGATTTTCAAAGAATACAAACATCTGGTAGTTTGTCTACCAGAATGAATGATCTAGACACAAACACAGAGGTTAAAGTACTACTAGAAGGAGCAGAACTTATATATGAATTTTGGTTTTTTTGTATGCAAACAATAACAACTATACTGAGGGCCTTATTCACTTACATTCTTAACCATATTAATACTCCTGTATTATCAAAACTTGAAAAAAGCTTGATATATACATGATAGAGATGATAGATGATAGAGGCACATATGGGGATAGTTTTCTTTACATTCTACTTACTTAGTAGCTGTGCAAAATTCTCTCACTGAAACTAATACCAGAAACTTCATTTTGAAACTTGAAAGAATAACACATTTTGAGGAAAAAAACAGTCCAAATGGATAACAGTTTTCAAAAATAGATTTCATTTTCTAAATTTTTGCTAGCAAGTCAAAATCCCTACATGAAGTTGAGAGGTGTTGGTTGATTGGGGTTTTTTTTTTATTGTTGTTGTTTTTTTTTTTCTATGCATGGTTATAGTTATTTTTCTTCTATAGTGTTCCAAATTTAAACTAAAAATGAACTAGTAATGTATGAGCAAAAATCTCCTTAGAATATGAAACAGTTTTTCCTTTTATTTTCATAGTATGGTTTAGGTTGGAAGGGACCTTAGAGATCTTTAATTAATTCCAATCTCTCCTGCCATGGGCAGGGACACTTTCCACTATTCCAGGTTGCTCAAAGTCCCTCCAAACTGGCCTTGGGCACTGCCAGGGATGGAGCAGCCACACCTTCTCTGGGCAATCTCTGACAGTTGACTGAGAATACAGATATTTAAAAACATTCACATAGACCTGAGAAAGGAAATTTAAGTGCAAATATAAAATAACTAGCCAAATTATACCACTGTTTAGTATAAGTTTGAGAAGAAAAGTTTCACTTTTAGGTCACAGTTTGGAAAACATCACATCTCTTCTAAACAAGTACTATGGGATTTAACACAGTCATCCAGTTGGTTTTTAAGTTTTTCATTTTTCAATGGAAGAAAAAAAAGGCACACTATATGCACACTGACTAGTCTGAAGTGTGTCATATGTGATAATCAAAATGAGGCTCCAAAAGACCTGGCCAAGGTATCAGTGCTCAGTGACATCCTTCCCACATGTGCCTATGAAAAAGCACCTGAAAAAATGGAAACCCAAGATATTCCCAGGTCACTGGAAGCAGCTTACATTTTTTCCAAACAGGAAAATGGTGTAGACAAAACAGGTTTTGTCTACACCATTTTTGAGGGTTTCAGAAATCAAAATATTAATTAAACATGAAGATAGGTACTCTCAATCAGCATGGATGGCCACCAGAGGTTTTACAACCTGTTTCTCAATCCATTTCTCCTGCTTCTAAAAAGCATGAGTTATTGCAATGAAAGAGGGAGCAACATTTCAAAACAAATCCCTTTGGAGACTTTAATCTGAGGAGAAGAGATTCAAGGTCTGTCACCAGCAGTAGGAGATAATCTGGTAGGGCTGCAAGAAAAAATTGCCTGGGCTGTAGATAAAAGAGTGGATAAAACTCCTGCTGTGGAACACCACACAAATGCTGAAGATGCTGAGAAGATGCCAGAGCTCCCTGGTGAGGGAGGCTGGAGACATGATGTGCACACCACTGTCCTGCTGAGCAGCAAGGGAAAACAACTGTGGATTGAATCAAGCACAGCTGCAGCAAGAGCCAGTGGGGACCTTTCCTCTGCAGAACTGTCAGAAATTATGGTCACCTGTGGAGAGCCTTCACCACAGTGATCCCTCCTTGGTCTATCAAGAGTGAGGATGATTTAGACAGGGAAGAAATATAGGGAGAAGTTACAAGACAGTAACTTGGATTTTTTTTATAAATAGTCCACTTCAAGTTCACAAAAGCCCACGAAAAATAATTCTGGAGCCAAAAATAACAGACTATGTCTGCTTTGTTCAGAAACATTTACCATGGCTGATAGAAAAATGAAGAGGTATAAAACATCACACATTTAGAGAAAAATGCTGAATGAAGAAGCCCCTTAAAATTGTCTCATAGTGGTAAAAGAAAGTTATGTACAATAAATGTGCAGATAAGCAAACACATAGATAATATGGATTGATTAGAAAATGGAAGGAAGTGACAAAGAAATTGTGTTAGTAAAAGCTTTCTAGCTTTTTAGATGTTCTGCCTTTTCAACCTTGTGCAAGTCAAGGTGCCTGAAAATAAAAAAGGAAGAAAAACACAGAAGATGTACTAACCTCTAGAAATCTCAGCAGATCCATACCACTGAAATTTTGTTCTCCAAAGAAATAAAAATAACTGTGTGTTTATTTAAAAAAAAAAAATTAAAAAAATGTTGTGATAAGGCTCAGATTTGGGGATGGGTGAGTTATGCTGGTGAATATGGGCATGTGTTAATTACATTTATCTTCACAGAAAAGAAATGTGTGCTAATATGTTTCATATGTGTTTGAAATAAACTCTTTAAAAAAATTCAAAAACCCAACCAAAACCAGAAACTACAATGCCTGCCAACACATTCTCCCATTCAACATCATAGTGCTTAGGAGGGCAAACCACTAAAATCAGTATGTATCTTCATCTTCTTTATTACTATCCCAGTAGTAATCAACAGCACCTACAGCTCCAGCAAAAGTTTCAGCCCTGTCAGAAATTGCATAGAGAACCAAAAGATATGATACTAAAATATTCATGAACATGGTAGGGAAAAGCTTTTATATGAATTTTAAAATCACATTCATGTACAATACTGAAAAATCAATTTAGTCTCAAACACCTCATTGTTTCAAGCCATAGTAGGGTAGTTGTTGAAACATATTAACTCCACCTAAGCACAAGCAGCTACTCTGGTCAGTTCATTAAAACCTACCCTTTCTTAAGCTGGAAGGGACATCTGACTGGTTTGTTCCCATGGGAAATATTAAAAAAACAAACAAATAAACAAACAAACAAACAAAAAAGCTACTCAGAATAATCATAGCTTGTCACAACACTCAATAATAGCCACAAATGAAGTAATTTCAAATAGTTTGCATTAGCTTGATAGGATAAATATTCTGAAGTAATCACAACCCTTAGGGAGCAGTGTCACAGTGATAAGTCATAGTGTAAAATTGTTATGTGAGTGCTGAATATCAATTATTTTTATTTACTGTAACTTACTGTTAAACCCAGAAGTTTACCCAAAGCAATTGTTTTATGTTTTAAATTATGCATTAGGGACTTGAGACCTGGTGCCCTGAAGACAAAGAAACCCCTCAGAGCATGCCCTCTCCTCTTTATCAAAACCTCTGTTATCTCTTAGGATTTCTATTGGCTCTTAAAGTTGTTAAGTGATTGGTTTTTTCTTACTTAGAATTTTAAAGTAATTGGATAGTTTTGTAACTTGTGGTTTTATTGGTTAGAAACTCAATCCTCTGGAAAGCTATAAAAACCCCTTTGTTATACTGTGTAATCAGATTTTGTATGCAGACCCCTTCAGAGAAATAAACTATCTTTGGAACATCTGCAGCAAAGTTCCAAAGTCTTTGTAGCTGGCTTTGTCACTGTTTTGCATCAAGGATTTTTTGGAGCTCTCTGGACTTGCAGCACAAAGGCTAGAAACCCCATCTAGCCTCAACAGCTACACTTTCTAATGCCCAGGTAAGACTCTGGATCCCTGAGCTCCCCTGAATGAGAGGAATAAAGCAAAGAGTCTACTGAAGTCAGTGAAATGAAAGCTGAGTTTCCAGATGGGAAGAGATTAAAGAGATGCCACTGATAAATGGCTGAGAAACCTTTTCTGTGGGCTATGAGGGGACTGGACTGTCACAGTATGCTGAGAGGTGCATGCACAACTTCTTGAGCATGTGAGGCTGAAGAAGCACTTTATTGAAAGACAGAACCATATTTATAGTGTGGATCACAAGTCTCAAACAGGACAGCAGTCCATTGGACAGTAGGAGAAAACAAGTCCTGTCATGTAGCACAGAACTGTTTCTCAGTCAACACCAGGTGTTAATCTCTGTTTATTTATTCCTTCCTGTTTAAAAGAAAGTTATCATCCTGGGAAAGGCTCAGGCCAGAGCTCAGAAACTGTCTCAGCCTGGGAAAAAGCTTCCCATTCTGAGAAAAGAGAAAAAGAACCTGAAAAAGGCCTGGCAAGCCCTGCTTGGACCTTCAGTGGTGTCCACGCTGGACTACAACAGAATTCCTTTAAACTGTGAGAAATTACTTGGGGGGGTTAAAGGCTTGAGGAAAAAGATCTTTTTGCCCCGAGACAATGGGGCTTTCTGTTTTAGAGACAGCAAATATGACCAGAGATGTTTAATGGAAAAAGAGATGAAGATAATTTTGTCTTTGAATAGCTTGTCCTTGAAATACCCCACATGTGTAGCATAACCCATAACACAGCTCTGGAAAAACTGGAGATGAGAGAAAGTCCCCACAGTTTGCAAATTTTTCCCTGGGCGGATGCAGATTGTGAAAGTGAAGACACCCCTTATGCCTAAACACAAAAAAGAACTTTTCTCTCTAGAGTGAGTTGAAATTATTATTTAAGTAGAAAACTGACTGAAGTGTTCTCTGTATGTTGTTGTTGAGAAATGTGGAAGGTGAGAGAGGGGGGAGGAGGGAATGATGTGGAAATCTATATTCTAATTTTTTTTTTTTTTCTGTGTTATTAATAATTTCCTTCTATATACCCTTTTAAGTTTGTGACCTGCCTTTCCTTTGCTCCTAAATCCTATCTCTAAAAGAAACTGAATATATTAAAATTGGCAAACCCAAATCAAACTGAGACACACATGCAAAAAATCATGGGGGAAGTATGAGGAAAGAGGCACTGAGCATGACATATGCATACCCAGGTAATTCTACAGCCAGGAAATTGCATTCTGCAAACTAATACAATTATTTAAATTATTTTTGAATGCGTTTACACTTGCAAAGAGCTGAAGTGAAGGTGGAATGAGAGCCCACTGAGGAATGCTCACTACATGGTTGTTTTGTATAGTCAAGAAGATAAATTTTGTCTTGCTAAGCGAAGCTGGTAAGAAAATAGAGAATCTGGTTTGGGGAACAATGCTTGGACCTTATGGTTATGCTTGGACCTCTTCATGTCATTGTATCCTGGCCTTTTAACACCTTTCTCATATGGGCCAACTTCTCCCCCTCCTCCAATCAACATCCTGAGCAAGAAACTTCAGCAAGACTTGCCCAGTCTTTTAGAGAGCAGACACTATCTTGGAGTGGGACTCAACACACCCAGCTTCAGTCACCTGAGCAATAAATTATGCAGCCAAAGTTGGCTGCTATAGGCACCCAACACCATCAGTGACAAGAGGAACCAGCAAGAAGTGATGCACAGCAGCTCCTGATTATAAGCTAGAAGAAATTATGCCTTTCTCCATAAATTATGAAGCTGAGTTTTAGCTGCTAATCATTTGATATGTAGTTGTTTCAGTGATTTGAAATTAATCTAAAGTACAATCATGTGGTTCCATGGTGGAGGCAAATTAACTCAACTTTCAGAAAGAAGGGTATTATTTATTTAGAATACGTGTACCCATTATATAACAGGCTGTATTTGCAAAATTTCTGCTTGAGGCTAAGAGTAGTTTAAGGATAAATTCACACTGTACTCCAAATAGAAATTTCTACCTATGACAAGTCCAAATCTGTTCTGCTCCCATGCTACACGACAACAAGCCCTTGATCAGGCACAGGATTAAAGAGTATTAAGGATGTAAGTAGTGAGAAATTTTCAGAGTTCTGCTGTCCAAAGCCCACTAGAGGGATACTACTTTGACTGTAATTTCCTATCATTTCAGCAACACCTCTGGACCTTCAAGGGGCATCTAGCTGATGCTCTTAGTCATGTCATTCAGTTTTAGGTAGTCCTGTGAAGAGCAGGCAGATGGATTCAATCCTTTTGTGTCCTTACACCTTGACATGAGATTCTGTGAATCTTACACCTGGTCCTTCATGGGAGACAGTAATGCCCTTTGCAGGTGCAGATCAAAAGCTGGAATGTCATTCATTCCCATCCTACAAGCTCTCATTCTGCTTGTGGCCCCAGAATGTCCCTTAAGTCCAGTAAAATTCTCTCATGCACAGCTCTGTATATTTTCTGCAACCAGTGAGCTAATCAGTATTTTTACAATCAGTAAAGCTAACTACAGCAAAATACTTAGACAGAAGACCCTGAAAGCTTCACAAACCTTGCTTCCACACCTCATTACTACATGTCTGTATCTTCTTATATTTTACAATGCCACTTTTATGACCAGTTATGTAAAAATAAATGTCCTCTGAGGGATTTTAAATACTCAGTGCTGGAAACTAGAGTTATTGTGATTGAAGAACTTCGCTTTAACAAGTTCAAGGAGCTCATTCTATATTTTTTAAGTAATGGAAATTTTGAACTGCTAGCCACACAGCAAAATTATTTAAAAATAACTTGATGGGTAAGTGAAGAAATGAACCAAGCCATCAATCTGCAAACAAGACCACACATAACAGGGGCTGTCAATCGTTGGAGCAGGCTGGGCAGGGCAGTGGTGGTCACCATCTCTGGAGGGATTTAGGAGACATGCAAGTTTGACACTTGGGAACACAATTTAGTGGTGGGCTTGGAAGTGTTAGCTGGACTCAGTGGCCTTGGTATTTTCCAGCCAAAAAGCTTTAATGATTCTATGTATTACTGAGGTGGAGGGAGGGTGGATATAAGATGCATCTGAAATACTGTGTCTTCTTTTGGACTTCCAAAAGACAGAGACTGACATTTTGGAGGATTCTGGAGGAGGAGGGTCACAGAGGATGCTGGAGTAGAGTTACCATGAGTAAAGGCTAAAGGAGCTGAAATAGTTTACCTAAATGCCCTGGTTAGGGGAGTAGGATGCCAGTTTATCACAAGTTGTGTAACCCACCCCAGCCCACCCCTGCCCCTGTCATTTCTGCCCTGCCCAGTGCACACCCAGCACCTCAGGCCACAGGATGGGTGTTAGATGAGATAAAAAGAGGCAACCCTTTGAGGCAGCACAGTGCTTCTTTTTTTCTTCACACCAATGACTCAGCTGTGATAACTCTCCCCTGGGGAGCCATCAGCAGATTTACACCCAGCCTGAGGGTCATCTCTACTAATGGGCCATGATAGACTCAGTGGCACTAGCAGGATAGCAGCTGCAGTGACCTAGACCATCAAAGATGCCCAAAAATATCCCAGGACTCACAGAACTACTACACCATCAACTGTAAAACATCCCACCCAGGGGAAGGTACTGAGCAGTCCCACCTGAACCTGAGCAGGTATAATCTCTGTCTTGGGGACTCCAGACACCACTACTTGGCAGATGCAGAAGAGGAACAGAACCTTCAACAAGATTGTGACCAGCACTTTCACAAGAGTGTGACCACTGCTGTTGCAAGACTGCAGCCATCATCTGACCAATAGGCTGCCAGGATGTACTCAGATTTTGTGGGTTAGAACCCACAAAACTCTGTTTCATTGTGTTTATTGTAATCTCTCATGTAAACTGTAATTCTGACCTGTAATCTCTCTTGAGGTAGTTGACTGGGGTTCATTTCTTCTGGTTTATTTTTAACCAGAACACTGAAGAAGCAAAGGCTTGAGGAGCACCTATCTGCTATTTTCCACAACCAAAACTGGAGTGACAGAGAAGATGGATCCTTGCCAGAGGTCCACCAAAAAAAGGAAAGGGTCAACAGTAACACATTACAAAAGAAGTAATTCAACTTGTACACAAGAAAAAAACTTACCCCTTGTGCATGATTAAGCATTGCAACTGATTGCCTAAAGTGGCTGGAGCATCCTTGTCCCTGGACAAAATATAATGTGAAAAAAACCCTGGTGCCTTAGATCTACTGTTGAAGTAGAAAAGGAGATTGGAATCAACAGCTGCCAATGATTTCTTTCAAGCTGAACCTTTTCTATTATTATTTACTTATATTGTCTTTATGTCACAAAGTTGGCACGTGTTTGTCTCTCCCCTCAGTTCTCACAGATATTTTTCAATTGCTAATTAATTTTGTTTAAAATGCAGGACACATTTCTGTCATCACAAACATCACTTGTCCTCTGGTTTGAACACTCCATTAGTATTTCCTCACATTTTGGAATAAAGTGAACAAAATTTTGGGTGGTGAGAAGAATAATTTTCCTGAGCACACTATCCTGCCAGTAAAAGAGGAGACTTCACCTGAGGAATCACCATAAGCCTTTTCTGGACGAGCTTCTTTAGCAGCATATGGCAAAATACCCTTCTCAAATTATCTTTAGAATATATAGCACTGAAGAGATGTAAACAGGATTTTAGAATAATTTTCATGTAGCTGTGACTAATTTTAATAGAAATAGGGGAGTGGGAGTTATTTGGTAGAGCATTTCTAACCTCTACTGCAACAGCACATGAGATGAGAACTTAATACTCTTCACCACTAGATTAATTATGAAATTCATGTTAAAGTTTTATAAATTTCACTAATTACTTTTGCTCTTAAAGTGTAAACTTGAGCAGATTTTTTATTATTATTATTTTTATTATTTATTTAATTATTTTGATTCAACCAATAGGCCAGAAGTTGTCCTATTCTACATTATTCTTTACAATTTTTCTATCCTAGGTATGATCAAATACATTTTCCCCTAAAAAAATCAGAGAATCACAGAATATACTGAGTTGGAAGTGATCACAAGGGTCATTGAGCCCAGCTCATGGCTCTGCACAGCACCATCCCCAACATCACATATGCCTGAGATCACTTCCTGAACTCTTTCAGGCTTGGTTCTGTGACCACTTCCCTGGGGACCCTGACAGTGCCCAGCCACCCTCTGGATGAAAAACCTTTCCTGATATCCAACCTAAACCTTCGCTGAACACAAATTCAGGCCATTCCTCCAGATCCAGTCACTGGGCAGCACAGAGCAGGGAGCAGTGTCTGCCCCTTCTCTCTCCCACACGAGCAGACTGCAATGAGCTCTCCCCCCTCAATCTCCTCTCCAGGCTGAACAGACCCAGTGGCCTCAGCCCCTCCTCATACACTTTCCCCTCAAGGACATTCACCATCCTCATGGCCCTTTTTTTACACTCTGCAGCAGCTTCATTTCTCTTTTACATTGTGTTTCCCAAACTACACACAATGTTCAAGGTGGGGCTGCCCCAGAGCAGAGCACAGGGGGACAATCCCCTCCCCTGCCCAGCTGCTGATGCTGTCCCTGATGCCCCCAGGCCAGGCTTGTCCCTCCTGGCTGCCAGGGCACTGCTGGCTCATGTTCAGCTTGCCATGGACCAGGACCCCCAGCTCCCTTTGCATGGTGCTGCTTTCCAGCACCTCATTCCCAGACTGTGCATCCACCAGGGCTGCCCCATCCCAGGGGCAGAATCTGGCACTTTCCCTTGTTGAGCTCCATGTGGCTGCTGATTGCCCATCCCTCTGATCTGCTGAGCTCTCTCTGCAAGCCTCCCTGCCTCTGAGGGAATCAGCAGCACGTCCAAATTTTGTATTACCTGTGAATTTGCTTAGTACCCCATCCAGTCCTGGGTCATGTGTCCAAGCCAATCATGAAGATTTTGAAAAGCACAGGGCCAAGAATGAAATCCCACTGGTGGCAGGTCACAGTCTGATGTCACCCCATCACTGTCACCCCTTGTGCCTGACCCCTGAGCCAGCTGCTCACCCATCCCATGATGTGTTTACCCAGCTGTGTGCTGCACATTTCATCTATAAGGATACTGGAAGAGAGAACATCCAAAGCTGGACTGAAATCCAAAAGGATTACATCCACTGGCTTCCCTTGATCAGCTGGGTGGGTTACCTTGTCATAGAAGGAAATCAGGTTTGATGAGCAGGACTTTCCTCTCATGAAGCTGTGCTGGCTCTGACTGATGACTGCATTGTCTTTCAGGTATTTTTCAATACCTCCCTGAATAATCTTCTCCATAAATTTGCCAAGCTGTAAAATGAGATTGACAGGTCTGCAGTTTCTGGGGTACAGTTTCTTGCCTCTCTTGAACACTGGGGCAATGTTCACCACCTTCCAGTCAGCTGGGACATCTCCAGATTCCCAAGATCTATCAAAAAGCACCTCGAGAAGTTTTGCTATGCCATCAGCTAGCTCTGATGATTCTTGGATTAATCCTATCAAGCCTCATAGATTTGTAGAGATGCAGCTGGAAAAGCAGATCCCACACAATTTCAGAATTGATAGAGTATTTATCATTCTCACAGCCATGGTCCTCCAGCTCAGGGCACTGAAACACTCTTGGTTCATCATCTGTGCTGAAGATTCAGGCAAAGACTGCATTGAGTACCTTTGCCTTGTCCCTGCCCCTGTTTGTGAGGTGACCATCTTCATCCTATAATGGGCTGATGTTATTTTTACACTGTCTTTTGCCATTAATATATTTTAAAAATATTTTTTGTTTTCCTCCATGTTTCTGGCCAGCTTCAACTCCACCTGAACTTGGGCTATATGTATTTTCTCCCTATAGTTCAGCAGCATGTCCGTATGCTTCCCATTTCACCTGACCTTGCTTCCACTGGGCATACACCTTCCTTTTTTTTTGCCTTATTTCCAAGAGGATATTTCTCTTCAGCCAAGATAGCCTCTAACTCCTTCACCTGATGGCACAGCTCCTCAGCCATAGCACACTTTCTGCAGAAGAAAAGAGCAGTTTGCCAGCTGCAGCCTCCTGAAGAGGCATCAGGCATTCCTGGCAGCTGTCTCCCATCAGCAGGTCTGTCTGTCTGTGACTCTGATGTGACTGTTTCAGTGACCCTGCAAGCTACAGGAGCTTGGGCTTTACAGTGTGTCAGCACCATCACTGATGAAGCTTAGTGTAGTGCTCTACTGAGACTGGAGCTGGCAGCATCTCTTTTTCTCTTCCTTACCAGCTGCTGAGTCTCTTTGCTGTCTCTACTGGCTGCTCTTGGGTAAGAGAGGAGACCTGTGAGGTTACGACCTTGGCACCAACTTTGTCAGGTTATCTTAAATAAGCAAAGCAGCTAATAGTTGCTAAAAAGGTTATTTATTACAAGGTACATCAGTGTCAAAAGCAAAAGAAAACCAGTGGCAGAAGCAAATGGCTAAAAGCCCTGGCAAAAGCAACTCTTCCCAACACATACTCTTGTATAGGATCTTCCCAACAAGCTAAGACACAAACTCAGACCACGACTCCTTAACCTATTAGAATTCTAGTTTCGTAGCACACCAAGTAATGTATAGACTATTCAAATGACCTATGTTGTTCTATCTAAGACATATTCTTACTATAGCTCTAAGCAATATTCTTACTATAGCTCTAAGTACCTACAACCGTGGTCCTGGAGCCTCCACTGAAAGCATTAGTATGTTTCTCAACCTTCATTAGAATTCACACAGCAACTATGGCATTTGAAACCTTTCACTTACTAAAAGCATTAGAGCTTATCCTAAAACTTACTAACATACTTCTACTTAAACATCTACCTTATGTGAGTGGCTTAATGCACTTCAACCCATCCAAAGGCTTTGATTCAATCCCTGCACTCTGATTCCTCCCTAAGAATTCAGAGACCCCTGACTCACTGACTCCAACAGAGACCTTCCTGCTCAATCTCCTGCAAGAGCTCATGACCTCACTGCTGTGCCCCTGTTTGTCCTGCTCTGAGTGGCTCCCTGGAGCTGTTTCAATCACCCTCAGCTGCTCCCAGCACTACCACATCCTCACCTGGTTGGCTGTCCAGGGCTTCTGGTACCTATAATAAATAAGCAGGTCTTCAGCCTGTGAAAAACTCAATTTTCTCTGAAAAAAAAATCTAAAATATTTTAAATTTTTTTCCCATCTTTCCATCTTTTAAAAAAGGGCACTTTTATTTAAACAATGAAATTCAGTTGTGATATCTCCAGTAAAATAAGTTATCCTAGAAAGAAAGAGAGAGAGAAAGAGAGAGAGAGAAAGAAAGAAGTATTTATATAAATAAAAATTTGTCTTGTAAAACAGAAATTATATTTCTTTTAGGATTTTTCCCTGCTCCAACTTTGTACAGCAATTTAATGTTGTATCAATTAATTGCTCTAGCATCTTCACTACTTCTATCTCTGGAACTCATCAGGTCCAGCCAGTACTCAATTTCTCTCACTCTTTTTGTTGATGGTCATATTATATTTTATTATTCCTTTGGAGGAAAAACCAGAAACTTTATGAGACAACCTAATTTTTTTCTACTTTGTACAATCTTCTAGAATTCACAGTTGCAAGGTCTAGGTATAGACCAATATCTAGTTCTTGAGCTGTGACAACAATTTTTAATGCCAAAATACACTCAAATATTTGTATTTTTAAAAAACTGATCAAGTAGTTACATTCAGATCTTTATTTTACACTTACCACAAATGGAGTTGATGAAGGGTCTTTTAAATTTTGCTGTGCTATATTCATTAAAAAGAAACACAAATTTAGCTGTGTTGGATCTTTGCAAATAACTATCACCATTTTCCACAGCATAAGTAACATGCTTACAATAAAAATGTTCTTCTAAAATATTTAAAATCACAGTAAACCAAAAGCTATAGCTTATTATCTGGGTTTTGCTTATTAACTGTTGTTATTGTTGATGTTATGTAAGACTAAATAATACCAGTGTGATACATATGAAAACAATATCTTCATTCTCTAAAGATGTGCTTTCAAATTTCATTAATTATGTTCCAGAAACAGTATTCAGTGGTCTGTCATGGTTTAGGAATGGTACTCCCCAATTTAGTTCTCTCAATGAAACACTCCAGTTCATGAGCTGCTTTTTCTGGCTCCTCCCTTCCTCCTTCTTCCCCTGTGGCAGGATGGAGAAGAGAATTGGAGTCACAAATGCTAAAGATGAGAGCAACTTATTGGAAACAGCAATGGAATAGGGCAACAAATATTAATGACAGAATGTACAAAAATGTGTACAGAGCAGCTTGTACTGCAGTTCTAACATGATCAGCACTGCTGTGGGAGTGTTTGGTACCTGTTGTTCTTTCAGTAGCCCCACAGCAGAAGGGTCCTCTGAGAGACCAGGCAAGGTGTTCAGCTGTCCAACTCCCTCTGTCTCCACAGCAGCTCTCCCAAAAGCCCAATGATGCCCTTTTGGATCCTTGGAGGCAGTCTCTGCCAAGGAAGCACAGGGCTCTGGGACAATGGGGTGTTTTTGCCATTCTTTCCCAGTCAGGGTCACTTCAACTTCCAGTACAGTCAGTGTCCAGTTCCCCCTGTCACCTCAGAAACAGAGATGGATTCTGACCCCAAATATCTTGACAGCATCAGGGAACACTGTGCACTTGTGTCAACTAAAAACTGAGGTTCTTGTGTGTCTGATGTGCCAAGCCATTGGATCCACACAGTCCAATAGATCTGATTGTGCCTTTCCTCCACCTGGCTGGAGGCAGGGCCTCTCCAGCTCTGCTCATGGTACTTGTTGCAGTCTTGTAAATATGAACTGGAGATCCTTTCAAGAGGATTAAAAGTAACATCAAACCTTCTATTCTGTCTGAGGACTTGCTCACTGAAACTGGAGCTGCATTTATCCTTGAGTTTCCTCTGATGTTTGTTCTTCCTCTCAACTCACACACCTGTGCTGAGGTGGGTTTTCCATCCCTCTTCTTCACATCCTCTCTGTGGTCACACACACAAACCACAGGTTACTTGTACTTTGTACCCTCTCTCTTGAGCAGAGGGTGCCTGCTCGCAACAGGAGAGACTGTGCCATAGTAGAGGGGCACAGGACATTTCCTCTCCAATCTGCTGAAGCCTTTTGAGTCTGTCCACAGTCTTGGACAGTCTTTCCACAGACAGGGTGCAGCTCAGCAGGGGGGATAAAAAGATGATCACCATATTGCTGCAGCTAGGTAATCACCTAAGCACTTTGTTCTCCTCCTTTCATGGACATCCCTGCCAATGAGTTGGTGTAGGATGATCATGTGCTCCACACAAACTTCTGCCACATGGATTGTGCACACTGGGCCTCACCCAGATCTACAGGGGACTGCACATTATTTGAAACCCTAGAGATTTCCTCCAGCACAGCCAGCTCTCTCAGGCACTGGGTATTTCTCCATGGTGTCCCACCTGCCTGGGTGCACTATTAGATCATCTTTGAGAGAGAACCTTTCTCTCACACTTGGCAGAGTCATTTCCAAAGGCTGAGAGCTTCTGTCCTCTTCCCAATTCCCTTCTCAATGCCCACACCCTAGGACAGGGATCCCAGCTGCTTGCCCTCATTACCATCTAGTTTCATAACCAGGGTTGTGGGTTTGCAGCATTGGAGCAGCCAGGTCAGCCTGGCAGCTGAAATCCTCCTGCACACCCTGCAGGTCACCCAGGGATAGGGACTGGTGACTGTCTCTGGCCCTGCCTCTAGTTCCTGTTCTATCAGCACAGGCTGCTCCTGCAGCTCAGCTCCAGTTTGAGTGGCTACAGTGGCTGCTCATCAGATTTTCTCTTTCTCCCCTTGAAGATGCTATTGAATGATGAGCAGCATCTGAAAAACAGTAGCCAGGGCCCTGCTATAGACCACAGATCATCTACCTATAACTTGTCAAATATCAAAATATTTTTTTGCTGCACCAGTTGGTTTCATAAAGGAACAATTTTCATTTTTTCCATTGTTGATGAAATGATCTGCAAAGTACTTACAGAGTTTGAACTCCTTTAGAGTTTTTACTTTCTCTGTAATTTTCAGCTACCATCATCTGATTCTATTTTCATTTCTAGTATCATGAACGAACAGTTAATGAGGTTAAAATTGAAATATAATTTTGAGAGGACCAAGATAACTGTTAGACACTTATGCTGGTTAGAGGAAAAAGTTGGTGAAAGCCCAGATCTACAAGGTTAACTGAATATTTGACAACTGATAATTAAAACTGATTTGACTCTCCAGGGGATACCACATTGTAAGCAAGTCTCTCAGGGGGTATTACCATACCCATAGAAAATATGACCATGAAAATATAGTATATTACAGATAAATTTAGTAAGACTCTATGTGTACTTCTGATTCCTCCCAAAGAGGCTGCACTTTAACTTAGCATATTAAGAAAAGAAAACTCTCCACACCTTGACACTTTGAAGACTTAGTGGTAGATGTTGGATAATCAGGAGCTGTTTAGTTTTAAATTACAAGTAGAAACACAGCAGCATAACTCTGAAGACAACAGACAGGAATTGCTGATTTTAAAATCATAAATGTTTCAAAGTAATTTGTAGCACAGTGTGAGAAGATAGGTTGATAGTGCAGTAGGGAATCTCTCCCTATGAATTACACTTGTACTGGTCACTGAGGAGTTGAAGCATCTGTGCCTGCCTAATAAATTTGTGTGTTATAAAAGAGTGGTTTAGCTAACCACTAGTTACAGTCTGAGTTGGAGCTTGAGACTGAGAGTCTGCTGCAGTTTGGGTGGAGTGAGTCTGCTGGCTGTGCTGTGAGGAGGTAAGGGACAGACAAGGTAAGAAGATGTTGTGTGAGGGATACTCAAGGTAATGTGGCCAGGGAAGGGTCGGGTTGTGGTTTAGTCAGTCATGCAGAGAAGAGAGAAGGAGTTAGAGCTGTGTGGAGCTGCCTGTAAGAAAAGGAGTCAGAGTTCTTGGAGAGAAGCACACTGAAAGAAGGTATGAAAAGTCTCTAATACAGGACTGGAGGTGATGCCAGTTGTGGCCATCTCGACATAACTGCAGCAGTACTGCAAGATTTAAAAATACAATTCTTAGGAAGATATACTGCTGCACTGAAATTCTGCTTATATTATACCCAAGTCTTTAAATGCCACATAACCAAAATTTTACTTTCAGCTCAATTTAAAAAAAAAGATTGATGATATGTGTTGTCGCAATGAGTCCCACATTTTTCTAAAGCTTAATAGAAATTAACTGCCTTTGCAGCAGACCTCCTCAACAGCAACTCTGTTGGTATGTTTGTCAACCCTCGTCTTCATCATAAGGGATGGGAGTTTACTCTGAGAGCCTGAACAGGACCTGTCTTGGACATATGGGAGGCATGACTGTCGTACAGCTGGCTAGCACATTCCTACATGCTGTCAGACTTTTAAGGCAAGAATAAAGAATTGCCAATGTTGAAAATAATTTAAATCTTTGGGTCTTCTGATTCTCTGGAGGGGGAAAGTTCATCAATGTGTCTGGTATCACAGAACAACTAGGTTGGAAGAGACTTTCAAGATCATCAAGTCCAACCCATGCCCTAACAGCTCAACTAAACCATGGCACCAAGTGCCACATCCAGGGATGTGACTCCACCACCATGGCAGACCATTCCAGTACTTTATCACTCTTGCCATAAAAAACTTTTTCCTAATATCCAACCTAACTTTTTGTTGATGCAGCTTGAGACTGTGTCCTCCTGTTCTGTTAGCAGCTGCCTGGTGAAAGAGAACAACCCCCATATGACTACAGCCACCTTGCAGGAAGTTGTAGAGAGCTGTAGAGATCCCTGAGTCTCCCTTTCTCCAGACTAAACAACCCCAGCTCCCCCAGTGATTCCTCACAGGGCTTGTGCTCCAAGCTCCTCACCAGCCTCGTTGCCTCCTCTGGGAACACTCAATCTTCTCAACATCCTCCCTGAACTGAGGGGCCAGAACTGGACACAGCACTCCTGGTGCAGCCTCACTGGTGCCAAGTACAGGGGAAGAAAGAGCTCCCTGCTGCTGCTGCCACCCTGCTCCTGATACAGGCCAGGATTACATTGGCCTCCTTGGCCACCAGGGCACTCTGCTGCCTCATGTTCAGTTGGCTGTCGACCAGCACCCCCAGGTCCCTTTGTGCCTGGGCACTGTCCAGCCTCACCGTCCTCAGCCTCTAACCTTGTAGGGGATCATTGTGGCCAAAATACAGGACTCGGCACTTGGACTTGTTCAACTTCATCCCATTGGACTCTGCCCATCGATCCAACCATCCCAGTCTCTCTGCAGAGCCCTCCTACCTTCCAACCAATCGACACACACTCCCAGCTTAGTGTCATCTGCAAATTTACTAACGGAAGACTCAAAGCCCTCATCCATGTCATCAATAAAATTACTGAACAGAACAGGCCCCAGCACAGACCCCTGGGGGACACCACTGGTGACTGGTCACCAGCTGGATGCAGCAGCTTTCACCACCGCTCCCTGGGCCCGGCTATCCAGGAAGTTCTTAACCCAGCACAGAGTGCTCCTGTCCAAGCCAGGGGCTGCCAGCTTTTCCAGGGAATGCTGTGGGAGACAGTGTCCAAGGCCTTGCTGAAGTCCAGGTACACAGCATCCACAGCCTTTCCTGCATCCACCAGGCAGGTCAGCTGGTCATAGAAGGGAGATCAGGTTGGTCAAACATGACCCTCCTCTCCTACACCCATCCTGGCTGGCTGTGACATCCTGGCCATCCTGTAAGTGCTGTGTGATGGCACTCAGTATAAACTGTTCCATTACCTTATCTGTACTGAGGTCAGGCTAGCTGACCTAAAACCACCAGCATCCTCCTTCTCACCCTTTTTGGGAATGGGTGTCACATTGGCCAGCTAACAGGAGAAGTACAAGTTTTGACATTCTTAGGCATGGAGAGTACTGTGGTGAAAACAAATTACTTATGCTCTAAAAAGGCAATTCAATAGTTAGAAATATTACTCATAAATAAAAGCAAATACTGAGCTCTGTCATGTTTCCAAAACTTATACATAAATTTCAAAACACATACACACAATATATTTTAATATGCATGCTGTGTCTCAAATCCTACCCCTTCGTATGTCATTCATTCTTTATGAACTTGCTGCAGGCAACTCAAAATTTTAGAAGTTATGTCGCACAGGAGCTTGCTCTACACTCCTGGATTTAACAAAGGCTTGGTCTCGCTGTCTTGTAGAGGCATGAAGAAGTAAAACACTGCAGGTCTTGCTGTTGGGATATCACAATAGCTCTTTTGGGTTTAGTCCAGAAATAACATATGGGGAGATGAAGAGTAGCAGCAGATTGGCAGAGAGACAAACTGCATTGTTGAGACAGGAGGAAAGGGAAAAGACAAAGACAAAAGTAATACTAAGCAAAATACAAAAATGCAGTGGCAGCAGAGAAAAAAAGCCACAAAGGAAATCCTGCTCCAATAGTAAATAAAGGAGAAAAGTAAATGGGAAAAACCAGAAAACTATACAATAGTAGGTAAAACACTTAGAGACTGAAATGTGTCCCAAGGGACAGTGTAGGCAGAAAACATTACATGCCAAAAAAAAGGAAAGCAGGGTAAAAAAATAACGTCAGCATTCATGGGAAAATCAGGCAGACAGGTGACTGAATTGTTGAACATTGTTAGCTGTAAAATAAAAATAACACCAAGAAGTATCACTTCTTCCATTCCCACTACTAGACCACGACTGGCAGCATCAAGCAGTATACATTCAAGATGAATCACAGCCTCTTTTTCTGATTAGCTCTTTGTTTAATTAACCTCAAAGAAGACATGACAGAGACAACTGTGGTTAGCAAAACAACAGTATCTGTTTTCCTGTCTTCTTCTGTAGTGCACACACACACTTCCATCTCTGCATATTTAAGGCTACTGCTATGGGCTGTACTGAAGTTCCAATCCCTCAATGAGGTATTTCTTGTACCTCTTCTCCCTGCCTTCTAGCAATTTTAAACTCAGGAGCCAGTTCTTGTGCAAGGACCTGCTCAGCAAGGCCTTGCTATTGGAGAAAAATGGTTTAGATCTTTCCAGATAAAAATTACTGCACCACACTTGCAGCTTGGGAATTTCAATAATTCAAATGCAGCATTTTTAAATTTTCTGAGAAACAAAAAATTCTGCATATACAGGTGACATCCACAACTTTAATTAGCAAAGTAGCAAGCTGATGCTGTAATTCCTTTTTCCTCTTCTATGACACCACCTAACTCAGCACAATCTCTATGGTACCTCTTACTTGCCTTTAAAAAACTTTACTGTTGGCTTCTCCTTATGAAATGCAGGATATGAGTTTAAGCCCTAATCAAGGACCTGTTACAAACAGTGTTTTCTATTGAACCTAAAGAGCAATAAAAAAACTAAATGCACTCAATATGTCTTAATATTTTAGCTGATATCTAGTAAACAAATGACGGAGAAATAAAGAAAACTTAAAAAAAACCCCGTTATCTTTGCAACTCAAGTGTGCCATAAGCAGTTGTAGCACATCCAACTCATTCAGAAAGCATTTGCTTGGAAAAGCTTGCAAAAGCAATCATCAACAGAGATTTCCTTCAGATGAGGCTCAATAACAGCCTGAGAACACACCAAAAATGAAGCAACAACAGCAGGAAGAGTGTCTGAAACCAAAATCAAATAAATGCATACAAATTTTGAAATGAAAGAAGTAAATGAGTGTTCAATAGCACAGTTGAAGTACAAATGAGAACAGCATGTGTAGGAACAAATCTGAAATACTCAAGCTCTAAATAAATGATTCATATTCCAAGGTTACTTTTACTGGTGCACAAATAGCAGCACTACTACTGCACATTTTCTGAAGGATTCACCCAGTGCTTTGTGGTATTTTAACTGCTGCTGCTGATAAATGCCAAACATGGGGCAAGAAGGCTTTGCACAAAATATAATTAAAATATTAAGATATATACACCTACAAGGTTGCTTTTTTCTTCACACTGTTCCAAGTTAAGCAGCTACTGAGGAATTAGCTTTTTTGAGGCAGAGCATCTAAAAATCAGTTGACATCTGCCATCAGTTTAAGAGTAGAATACTACTAGGATATACTAGTTTTAAATAAGCAGGATATCCTTAATTACAGTAAAAAATACAGGGGGTTTTTTGTTGTTGTTTTGGTTTGGGTTTTTTTGTTTGTTTTTTTTTTTTTTTTACTAAAGAGCTACTCCAGTATATAAATACATAATAAAGTAAAATTTATTTGAGTGCATTTAATAAAAAAACAATCCTTATCATGATGTGAGGGACAACCTTGAACATTTAAGGCAGAATCCAGTTTGTTTCTGTGTGATATTTTCCAGGTTTTCATAAGCTCATTTTGGAAAAATCAGACAATTATCCCAGACTATCACAAAAGAGATGAGTACACAATCAAAAGAATTAAAGAAATGTTTACTGAATCATTTGGCTGAAGATTCAGCAGAAGAAGAAAGAACTGGCCAGACAAGTTGGTAAGGAACGGTTGAGAAGATGCCATTCGCACAGTGTAAGGAAAATCAGTTCCTGAAACAGTCACAGAAGGACCATGCAGAAAACTAAGTTCTCAGACAGGACAGAAAATGTTTCAGCCCATTGGATTTACTGACTCTTTAGAGTACAGAGCAAGTCAAGAACTGTTTGACAGAAACCTGACAGCATGGGCTAGAAGGGCAACTAAAAATTGCTTTGTGCTTTGGGGTTTGATGCACTGTTTGCTCAAAAACTGGGCTAGTTTTGTTTTCTCTTTCCTTTACATTGTGTTTGCACAATGGAGTTTACAAACACTTACTTCATTTCAAGTATAGGTCCCACCACAGGTTATTTTCTTTTGCATTTTTATTGTGGCTTCCATGCATGTGACATGTGCTTTGCAAACATGCTTCATTACAGCCATAAGTTCCACCACTCAGTCATCATTTAGAGCTCATGAAAGTAAAGGTTCCAGAAACACCAAACAGTAAGCTTGATGTTTTTACCCAGGGCTTTTACTGTCCCTATCATGACAAAGGCAATGTTGACCACAGGTATCATGACCTGTAAGAATTTGTCAACTACAAGCTAATTTCTTTCTCATTTTACATGGCTAGAAGACTAGAAAAGCTGATAAAATTTTGCTTTTTAATAATATACATCACAGGGCTCCTTTTTAATACTGATGCATTTTTCCTATAGTCTTTACTGAGATATCTACTATAAGTGCTTTGAGGTTGCATAAAGGCAACCACCTACATTCATTGACAACAGCACTTGGAAGTTTAACTTCATTCTCTAAATTGTTCATATATTAAATCCCTTTAGAGAGCTGAGTATCAACGTGATAAACTTACAGAAGAATCTGTGTAACAAACAGAATAAATCAAAGTAACACAGCAAGATCAAGACAGATTTTTGCCCCATATAGGTTTCTGCAAGCAAATTAGACAAAATGTGCTTTGGGAGGAAAATATATGTGTGGGTGTGGGTCTGTAATTTTCATGGACTCTGATGACAACAAAGAAATTCACATTTAGTTTGAGATCATTAGGGAGGGTGAATGAAGGGACCTTAACTATCATCTAGTCCCAATTCCCCCTGCTAAGGCACCTCTCACCAGGCCAGGTTGCTCAAGCCTTATCCAAACTGACCTCAAACATTTCCAGGCTTGGGGCATCCACAACCTTCCTGAGCAGCTTGTTTTAGTGTCTCACCACCACCAGAGCAAAAGAAATTCTTTCCAATACCAAACCTAAATTTCCCGTATTTCAATGTTTACCCATTACTACTTGTCCTATCATAATTCCTATTGAAGAGTCCCTGGCTTCTCTTCAGATACTGGAAGTTACTATGAGGCTTTCATGCTTCCCAGTATATTTAAAGATTTCCATTACACCACAGCATTCTGGGTACTTGCCTACTTTGGAAAGCCAAGACTTAAGATTTCTTTATTCTCTGCAGAACTTCAGTCTATCTAAATATTTTAATAATTATTTTTTTTCTTAAATCAAGGACTCAAATTAGTTGATTTCTTATATGCCATTTTAATTTTGCTGTGGTCTTTTTACTGATGCCCTGCAGCAGATAGTTGTGTCACAAACAGTAAAAATATTTTCTCAATAAAATTGTTCCTCTAACAGGACTGGCACTGGAAAATTCTTTCATAACACCTCCTCTTATCTAAGGATTTTTTTTCCTTCTATCTCAGGCTGTAAGCACTATAACTTAAGTAGTTTACATAAACTTATATGCAAACTCCCTCTTTCCACTTACACACTACCACCCATTTATCCAAGAATAGCAATGCTTTCTTTGGCAGCCAAATTCACCACAGCTCTTCTTTGAGCTTTTGGTACACATCCATGTTCCTTAATCTCTGTATGAATGGTGGAATCAGGAAGCTTCTTCCAGCCCTCAGAGATAAGCAGGCTTCTGGATGTCTCCATTCTTTTACATCCTGTTTAGAACACATGACTTCTGCTATCTTTGTTTAGGTAACACTCTCTAATGTTATTCCAATTATCCTAAATTCTTTCTTTCTTTCTTTCTTTCTTTTTCTTTCTTTCTTTCTTTCTTTCTTTCTTTCTTTCTTTCTTTCTTTCTTTCTTTCTTTCTTTCTTTCTTTCTTTCTTTCTTTCTTTCTTCTTTCTTTCTTTCTTTCTTTCTTTCTTTCTTTCTTTCTTTCTTTCTTCTTTCTTTCTTTCTTTCTTTTCTTTCTTTCTTTCTTTCTTTCTTCTTTCTTTCTTTCTTTCTTTCTTTCTTTCTTTCTTTCTTTCTTTCTCTTCTTTCTTTCCTTTCTCTCTTTCTTCTCTTTCTCTCTCTCTTTCTCTCTCTCTTCTTTCTCTTTCTTTCTTTCTTTCTTTCTTTCTTTCTTTCTTTCTTTCTTTCTTTCTTTCTTTCTTTCTTTCTTTTTCTTTCTTTCTTTCTTTCTTTCTTTCTTTCTTTCTTTCTTTCTTCTTTCTTTCTTTCTTTCTTTCTTTCTTTCTTTCTTTCTTTCTTTCTTTCTTTCTTTCTTTCTTTCTTTCTTTCTTCCTTTCTTCCTTTCTTCCTTTCTTCCTTTCTTTCTTTCTTTCTTTCCTTTCTCTCCTTTCTTTCTTTCCTTTCTCTCCTTTCTTTCTTTCCTTTCTCTCCTTTCTTTCTTTCTCTCCTTTCTCTCCTTTCTTTCCTTTCTCTCCTTTCTCTCCTTTCTTTCCTGGTTTTGGTTAGGCCATATTCCAGGTAGAAGCTGAAATGCAAGGGCGTTTTTCACGTCTTTGTTTTTAACAGAAGAAGGGACCATCCCTAGTATAAACACAAAAGGACCATATTAACCAACAAGACAGCTGCTTTCTCTACAAGAAAAAACAATAGGAGCCCAGAAGTGTTTAATCAGGCAATAAAAGGATACAGATAAGTCCTGAGGAGCAAATCAGCCTCGATGCCACGGTGAGGGAGACAGAGGGGTGGAATCCAGCTGGGAGAGGCAATCCTAGCAATGATCCCACATCTAGCTGCCACCAGGTACCCCACTCACCTGAGATGGTGCTGAAGGTTGAGGTTGCAAGATATTGACCCTTCTGTAAAATATGGACAGGTGAAAGGCTGGAATTTAAAACTGTGATTTCTTTCTACATTTAGAGAAATGCAGACACTCCTTTTAACCCCATTTTTGTAACTAGAATGAGAGGCATAAAGGGAAATCTGTAGCAGACAAGGGGATAGCATGCTTGCTGGCAGTGCTGTGGGATAGGAAGGTGTACACTTTAAAATAAAAAAATAGCAGGAAACCACCTGTTTCAAAATATTTCAAATCTGTCATTGGTAGTAAATGACTAGAAAACACCAAGATAGGTGTTTTTAAAGGTTTTGATTTAATAACAGCATCAGATATGCAGCAGCTTGAGAAAAGACAGAGGCCACTGCTTCTTCTAGCAGGTTCCATCTTTATTACAGCATTTACATGCTTCTACTATGTTTCCACTAGTTTAGGGAAAGTTTTGGGAAGGTGCAGAAGGAAAGGTGAAACAGCCACACCACCAGGCACCTGTAGAGCAGAGGTTTCTGCCCTTACAAGTCATTCCCCCAGACGTGCCATCTCCCAGCACTCCATGTGGTAAAGGAAAACCTGGAGTCAATCCTTTGGTATGCACCTTTCCCAAGAGAACAGAACTTTATCAAAGTCAAATTAGTCTGCTTCTACACAGAGCTCTCATCAGGGCTGGGATGGCTGCAGCAGGCCACTGCTTCTGCAAGATACAGCAGATGGCTTTTACTCCAGCACAGACTGGAGAAACTGGGTGACAGTCAAAAAGACAAAAACAATAGACTGTAGCTAATGAGGCTGAAAGCACCAAACAGCTCAGACAGCAGCAGAAATAAAGATGGAAGTCTGCATGAAGAAAAACCTGGAGGACAATGACATCAGTGCCAGAGCTGAGAGATAAAAAACCCAATAACAATGTATCACAAGAACACAGCAAGGATGCTGGACATGGCATCAGCACCATAACTGAAGAGGAAATTACCTTCTATTTGTTTTCTACTGTCCAAACACAGACAAATGTCATAGAGCAGGAAGAGACAACACATAAATCTGTAAACAAACTTTTAGATTTGTCACCTTGAGAAGGGTCTTCTCCTTCTGTTATCTTCCTACTGTTAGGATGTTTACTTTTTTGGTTGATCAAGGATCATGTTAAATTTTCATCCAAAATTTTCCGTCAATAGAAATGGGTGCAATTTATTTTATGTGTTTGCACTGAAATAGATTTCTTTTCCTCCCCCTGTCTAAAATACATTTGCATAAAACCTTACCATGATGCTTATCTAAACATTTTACTGAAGGATTTTCTGTTACAAAACATAGGATAAATAAGTTGGACTACAAAGAAGCTGTTTGATTGTTTTTAACAAGCCATTAAAAAATCACAAACCATATATATAAGTTACTTATTTTTGCCTATGAAGAATGAAACTGAAATCTCAAGGTGACACCTTTAGTTACACTGAAAATTACACTTCTGATGGAAGTACCACCATGTATAAAGCTATCTGGCCAAGTAAAACACACAAATGTATCAATGAGATTAAAAAATATCATCTGTTACTAACACTTAAGTGCCACAGACAGGATAGCAAATGCACTGAAGCAGAAATGCCAGACGGGTTTTAGGAATAATGTACTGTATATAATCATAGATTTGTTAAGGTTGCAAAAGCTCTCTAAGATTGTCGAGTACAACCATTACCCAGATTCAGTATCCTCATATAAAAAATAACTAACTCAAAGAGCACCTTAAGATCTCAACTACCGTCTTTCATTTTATGAACAATTATATTTAGTTGTGGCTGTTATGCTTCAATTCTAGAGAATTTTAAATACCCGAAGCTGTGCTTTGTATTTTGGTGACTAAGAATGTCAACAGGACTTTTAGGCTGCCTTTATTTCTGTGTGTCCTTATCTCATAACACCTAAATCATACGTGTTAATAGAGGATATTTTTATATGCTGTATTACATAGATAATATCAGAATATTTTAAATGCACTCAATAATTTTTATACAGCTGCTGATTTTATGCTTTCTTTTTTAAACCATATGAATACTAGTACACAAAATGAGATCTGCGCTGTCCTGAAATAAACAAAAAAGCCACTAGATGGCAATGGACCCCAGCTAATGAGCAGAATGGCTTCAGTATTCAAAAATGTCTTCATGGTTGCCTTCCTTTCTCACACACAAGGCACATGTGAAAACCAAACCAAACCAAACCAAACCAAACCAAACCAAAACAAAACAAAACAAAACAAAACAAAACAAAACTCACATAACTCAAAGGCTATTCAAAACTTATAAGTATCTGAAATGAAAATTAACAGTTTCAGAAATATTACCAGATTGCCTCAATGTGAATGACCTCAGTGAAACTGTAGTTTAAAACAGCACACCGTAGATGAATATGGCCTGGAAATTATATGTATTAGCATAACTCCTGTGAATTGCCATAAAAGCTTTTCACAGTGTCCCATTTCCACCATATCCTCATTCATTTTCTTCTTCTGCCATTCTCTACCTATTTGCTGAAATGAAATTAAATTAATAACATGAACCACAGTGAGCTGATGCCAATTACATGCTCCTTTTCCCACTATTTTGTAATTTTAGATGCTACCAGTATAAGTGCTTGGGACCTATAGAAATACTATCATCTATTTTAACTACTCTCCTTTAAAATGAATGTCATAATTTTAATATATAGTCAAACAACATAGGAACTTTTTTCTTTAAAGACAGTTGCTTTTTCTCCATACTACTTGTAATAACATTAAACATGTTTCATTTAGGTTATTTAATGGTTTTACTCAGGTACATATGCTGAATTCTATTATTGGTGGATATATTGCCATGCACGTAAGAAGTTTCCTTCAGATTAAAAAGAGTAAAAAAAATCCATCTTAAAAAAAAAAAAAAAGAAAAAACAACCAAAAAAAGAACAAAAAACAAAACAAAAAACCAAAACCAAACCAAAACAAACAAAAAAAAAATAAACAACCAAAAAAACCAACCAAAAAAACCCACATGCTGGTAGATAAAAATCTCTATAATTTTCTCTGACTCACTCAATTAAGTCACAATTGCTAACTATGCTTTATTTTCATATAGAACTACACACAGTCATGCATTAAACCAAAAGCATTTGTGGTGGATTACAATAAATAGCTTTGTAGCTGAGAGATTATGTACATGAATTTTGCCAAAGACCTTGCCCTGGGACTCCTTGTTCTTCAGCAACTTTTTAAAAAAAACATTTCTTTAAGCATTTTATCATTCAGGGTTAGTTTCATAACAATTTGTTGATGACTGGGAAGAGCATTAGCTGAATTAGCAAAACTGTGTATTACATTAATCAAGTTTGTCCCCTTTTCTAATGCTTCATTATTTTGGACTTCTCAGCTAATGCTTCATGTACTAATGGAACTGTAGAATACTAAGGGGGTTTACTCCTTTTCCAATTAAAAAAGTAAAAAGAATGTAAATACAGAAAAAAATGCTAAAAGCATCCTGTAAGCTCTAACATTAGGACATATGAAACTGTTGGGTGACTTGGGATAATTTTTCTGTTGTTGTTCCTCAGTTTCCTCAGCAGGAAACAAGGCTTTGTCTCTTTTCAACACTTCCTGAGGATCACTTCTGAGGTTGCAGCATCAATTAATTTTAAAAACCACTTTACTAAACCACCCGGAGTTCACTGTCAAATGCTGGCAATGAGCTTGGGCTTGAAGATCTGAGAGGTGTTTGGCCCTAATGAATGAAAACATATGCCAGCAACATTCATCAAGTTTTCCATAATTTAGCTGCTTAATGCAACCATTAATGAGGCCAAAATGTTCCCTTAATCTATCCCGCCCTAATGTTAGTTACTGATCTGCTGCCTTCTTCGTGTGCCTCTTTCCCAAGGGATGCTAATAGCAGTTTCAAAGACAAAAACTACTGACAACTCCATATGTTATACAGTAGCAAGATCCTTCCTTGACTGGTAGAGATGTTGCAACAATTTCTATGTTGTTGTTGAAGGATAAATCAACATCCTCTACCAATTCATCTTTTCTACTACTTCATCTTTTGGGACTCTTTCTGTGCACCAGCCACAATCAATCCAAGAAATACATCTGTGTGACTCTTTCCCAGAGTGCAAGGAATTTCTCTTGGCTAGCAAGTAACATGGGTTACAAAAAACACTCTATCTCTTTTCCTCTTTTAAACTGCTATATTTTAACCCTTACCCATGTTGGGTGACAAGACAGTAGGTAGTATACCTGTTGATTTAGCCAAGCAGGAGACAGAAATTCAGCATATGAGAGGTGTGTTAGTTTCTGTCTTCAGTGTGTTTGTGATTTTAAATATCTCCAGCAGTCCAAAGAAACAGCAACTAATAGTCCTAGAGGAGCACCATGTTCAAACATGCTTAGCTACATTATACTTCCCAATACAATTTTGTCATGCTGCTGAAAAGGATTTTTCTTTTGCAAATCTTCAAAGGGGCAATATTAACTCATGGGAGATACTTAAATCTATGTGTGTTAACAATTTAGTTGTCAAAAGAGGCTATTCATTTATACAGAAACTTCAGGGGAAAAAAAAACAGACTTAAGCTGCACCATATATATTGGTCTGAACACATGAATCTCATTACAAGATTTGTTACTTAGTATTTCACTTCTTTCTATATTTTACTCTATTGGTCACTCCAGTGAGTCATTCACAAATATATCTGGAAAGTTTAATCTCTTGGAATAAGAGGAAAGACTGGAGCATTTCCTCTATTCCTTAGTTGACGTGTCACCACTACAGTCAAACATGGAAGTGAAGGAGAACACTACTAATTTCAGTGTATGAGTTCATCCACACAGGAGTTGCACAGCTCATCTTGTGTCTTCCCTCGTATTTGGCACTTTCCCCTGCTCTTGGCACCAGTGAGGCTGCACCAGGAGTGCTGTGTCCAGTTCTGGCCCCTCAGTTCAGGGAGACATTGAGGTGCTTGAGCACATCCAGAGGAGGCAACGAGGCAGATGAGGGGCTTGGAGAACAAACCCTGTGAGGAATCACTGAGGGAGCTGGGATTGTTTAGCCTGGAGAAAAGGAGACTCGGGGTGACCTTATCCCTCTCTACAACTTCCTGAGACGTGGTGGTGGTAGGTGGGGTTGGTCTCTTTTTCCAGGCAGCAACTGACAGAATGAGAGGACAGTCTTAAGCTGTGCCAAGCGAAATTTAGGTTGGTTGTTAGGAAAAAGTTTTTACTGATAGAGTGGTAAAATACTGGGATCGTTTGCCTGGGGAGGTGGTAGAGTCACCATCCCTGGATGTGTTTAAAAAAAAAACTGGATGTGGGACTCGGTGCCATGGTTTGGTTGAGCTGTTAGGGCTTGGGTTGGACTCAATGATCTTGAAGGTTTCTTCCAACCTAGTGATTCTGTAATCCTGTGATTCATAACACCTCACCTTTGTACCAGTCACTAGCCTCACTTCACCCCCTTTCACCATGCATAACATGCCTTGCTATAGATCTGGTGAGCCAAGGAGATGTGGATGTTTACAAAGATTCTCTGGTGAAGGTCACAGGAGGAGGACAAATATTTATTCTACTTCCTTTATTAACTATAAATTCACCAAACCCCACCTAAAATATGTGATTATTCCATGCTTCTGACTTTAGGGCAGATAAGAGTCAAAGGAAAACACTTCTGTCTGCTCAAGATGGATTGTGTATCTCCTCTCTTGAAAGGATGCCTTTAGATGAGCTTTGAGATTCCAACTGCATTAGAGCAGACCAATGAATATTAATTTATATATATACATACTGTGAGTAGATCTCTGTTACTGTACTTTCTGTTTGGAAAAATACCATTTGACAAATTTGGCAGTCTACTTCCTGGAAAAGTAGAGAGAAACTAATTACACGTTTCTCTTAAATGCCTAGCTCCATAATTGAATCCAGGCACCTCTGCTTGGTCCAAACCCGGCATGTATGGAGAAGTAAATATCAGTGAATGAGACCCCAAAGCAGTGTTACTTTGCATCACTGGCTATCTGTGATAGCCCACAAACCATCCTGAGGACAGAGAGAAGTCTTTCCTTCCTGATGCTTCCATAACTGCTGAATGGCAGGGAAATGGGAAATGAACCTGCTTGCTCTGGATCCAGAGCCTGAAAAGAGGAAAAAAAACCCAAAAACCAGAACCTGTGTTTTCTGGCATGTCAGATTTCATTAAAAGATGAGCTGCACACACGTTCTACCACACAACTTGAATAGTACAAATACTGCTGCACAAATGACGTGTTAAAATTTTACTTGTCTGCCTAGACTCTCTTCTGTTGTTATATGATCCTTATATGAAAATAATCCCATAGATACACAAAAAATACCCCAAAAACTAAAACAAAAAAGTAACCCTATAAAACCCCCCAAAGCACTATAAAGGTTGGTCATTTGTTTTTTAAAAACAGCAGACGTGAGAGGAGCCCAGAAGTAATTCTGTCAACTACAATAGCCAGCAGACACAGGATCTTTCAGAGACAGCATGCAAAGGTGCCTTCTGTGGACCATCACTGCACAGTGATGTGTGAACCCAGTGAGCACCCAGCACCCTGTCAGGGGCTGCCTCCTGTGTGGAAAGCACTGATGAAGTGCTGTCATCTGCCAGACATTCGCTATGAATGCAGCAGAGGACTAGCCATGCCTTGCAAATTGACCCCAACAAATCTGATACATGCCCATGGACATCCATGTCATACAAACAGAAGGCCACCATGGCATAATTGTGATATGTTTTCAGGTTGTGTCCCATAGGGTTGGTTGGTTGGTAGCCAGCAAGTGCCCAGTGTCTGAATTCTAATTGGCCAAAATAAGGAAAAAGGGTATTTTGACACGGGCATGTCGTGACAGGATTCAGACTGATGTAGGCTAGGTCTAAACTGGATATAAAGAAGAAATTCTTCCCTGTGAATGTGATGAGGATCTGACCCTAAAAATTCTTAAAACAGTCAGTAGACCACCTTGCACTGTCCTTTTATGTTTGAGCACCTTCACACCTGCTGTTACTCCTACTGACATTTTGGTTTTGGTCTGGGCATGAAGACTTGAAGTGGTGAGTGCCCTGCATATCTCTGCATGCTATGTAAACCAGCTCCCAAAACAGCTGCTAAGCAAACAAAGTGCCCACGTCCTCACCTTTTAACAGCTCACACCAGCAAAAACAAGAGAGGCATTGCTTCCACTTTGTTTAAGAGGACAGGAATAAAGCAAAAAGCATGGCTATGCCATCTGTACAATAATCACTCTTGTTGCTGAAGTGCTTATCTCACTAATAAAGGCAGGTTAGAAATGCTTATTAGTTTATCTCAGAAAGATGAAGTAAAAGAGATGGCCTGAAACAAAACTGATCTTGCTTCACAGTCACTACTTCTAAAAATACTTGCTCTAATATAGGTTGGAAAGCAAGCTAAGGAAGATCTGGTGTACTGAATGATGGTCTGTTCTTTTTCCAGACTACAAATTAGTCTAATAAAAGATCTCAACTCTCCAACAACCCTTGCTTAGCAAAAAGAATAACAGCTTATTTCTGGATATAAAATCAGAGTATATATCATGCCATTTTGAAATATAAAGGGTATCCTTTGATAAACCAAAATAAGGTATAATGAAAAAAAAATCTTAGTTTTCTTAGAAATCTCCATTTCACATACTTTAAACACCTTTCTAGTGTTTTTGCTGAATCACAGAATCACAGAGTAGTATGAGTTGGAGGGTACGCAGAAGGATAATTGAATCCAACTCTTAAGTTAATGGCCCATACAAGGATCAAACCCACTAACTTGGCATTATGAGCACCATGCTCTGAGCATGAACAGAGCTAATGCCATGGCATATTGGAAAAGTCCTGTGACAAAAATACATGCTTTGCATAAAATAGGGACTTTATATAGTCACAAATAATCACAGGATTTCTCTGCAAACTGCTAGTAAGAAGGAGAGATAAATATGAAAAGAGGGGATGCAGAAGTAAAATGAATGACAGCATGGTCTTCAGCATTACTGTGACCCAAGCACAAAGCCAGTTCTTTCTTCCTCTGGCAGGATATGGTCAAGCCTTATCAGAAAAGCTGTGTATCATGTTCTCCTCCTAGGATTCCAGTACAATTCATGGCCTACTTTATTTTGTAGCTTAATGACTCCTAGGTCATTTGGATTTCATAATCCTGCATCTTCTTGTAACCTCTGGCACTGAACATCCCAAGTTTTTATACATGACCATGTGCCAGAGCCAGCTGTGGAGGCTCAGCAGCTATGGCATGGCAGAGCCATGGTCACCTGGCTCCCAGATGGGCCTGCCACTGGCTAAGGCCAAGCCTATCATGGTGCTGCCTCTGAGATAATGTATTCCAGAAACAGGAAAAAACTGCAATAGCAACTGCAGCCATGGAGAAAAATGAGTATCTGAGAAAGAAACACCTCTGCAGAAACCAAGGTCGATAAAGGAGAAGTAAGAGGAGGTGTTCCTGACACTAGAGATGTTTCCTCAAGTCAAGTCTTGCCTGTCACAGTAACTGGTGTGTGATCCCTCTTTGCCCTTATGTTCACATGCAAGCCTTTTGTTATATTTTGTCCGCCCTGTCCAGCTGAGGAGTGATAGAGTGTCTTTGGTGGGCATTGCTCTCTGCCCAGGGTCAACCCTGCTGAATACTGAATGGCTTTGAAGACTGGCTTGGGCACTCTCCTCAGCTTAGTCACAGTGCCAGCCCTTCTGGCATGAGATGAAGGAGTTGGCAGGAGCCTACAGATGAAGCTTAGGGGGGAAAGCCTTAAGGGAAGCAGGGAGTAACAACAGGGACGACCAAACCCAGTGCAGATCATGGCCACAAACTGTTTTTACCTTGTTCCTTACCTGTCTGCTCCATTTCTGCAGCATGGGCTTAGGTATTACTGATTGCAACCGTAAACTTGTCCTTTGGTCTTGTTATCCAGGACAGATTGCTTCGAGTATGTGCTTAACTGTTTTCTCAGTTAAACAGCACTAGCAGTTATTTCTCAAAGCAAACATTCAGTTAAAGATGATTACTAGTAATGTGGCATTCTGATTTTAATAGTAAATACATCTCAGAACTCAGTCTAAAACTAGAACTTCATTCTAAAATATTTAAAAGTTAAAAAAACCTACTAAACATTTCAAATAAAAAGTTTCAGTTTTGAGACTGAATACTTTCTTTACAGTATGCATCTTCTGAAAACAGAATCACCCAAAGTACAGGCCATTCTTTCTCAATAATAAATGCTATGATTCAAGCAAGGATGCAAACAATACCAGAAAAAGGTGCTCCCAAATCCTGCATCTTTCAAATTCAGGAACAGTTTCACAAGCTCCAAGTTTCTTTCTATCACTGATGATTTCTCCATTATAAAATCAAGCTCAAAGGAAGACTATTCAGCAAATTTTCTTCTGTCTACAGCTCAGACAGCTGAAAAGCTGTTCCAGTGGAGATAGTACCAGAAGAAATGTCAGTAGATATCCTTCTGAACCCAGGAGTTTTGAAAACAGTTCCTCAGCACATAGATCCACAGCATCGCAAAACAACATTTCTATCTCACCACTCTACATTTTAATCTGACAATATTTCACAAATGTAGCCTCACAACAAGTATGATGAGGGGAAATTTTATTTCTCTTATTTTTATGAATGCAGAAACCATCCTGGAGCATGTGTTTACTTTTCAGGATTCTCCCTCTGATAAGGACACATTAACGTCCAGAAAACACACTATTTCTGCTCTGACACTCTCTCTCTCTGACATTCTCTGCTGTACAAGGAAACAGCATCACAGGGAGGGCAAACACTGTCTCCACACCAAACCATGCCTAGTCTCAAACCAGGATGGTCTGTAAGAAGATGGGATCAAAGTCTGGATCTTCCTACTAACACTAGATTATTAATGAGTCAGGAGAACATTGGAAGCTTTTCTGGCTTTGATTATAGAAAAAGTAATGGCTGTTCTTCAGATCATTGTGCATCACACCCATCCTGGCAGATTTATCAAGTGGACAGTGAGAAGACTGGTTAGTTACTAAGATTTTAAATGGACCTAACCTCTGAATTTTGAATGATCTTCAGCATGAATGTACCATTAGGTCACATGGTGGTAGAGAGGGTTCCAGGCATATACACAGGTGCAAAACTAGGTGCACAACAAACTTAAAAAAAATATTTAATAAAAAAGAAATAAAAGCATAAATAATTTTAAAATTTCTAAAAGAATAAAAACAAAGGAAAGACAAACAAGGGAGAGCTTCCAAGTTTCAAGAAAGGATTTGTAAAGTGAGGTTTTGTAAAGTGAGGTTTTGTAAAGTGTGGTTTATGCCTTTATGGAAGCTGGAATATTGCCACCTTCCTTGGAGTACTGACTCCAATAGCAGACAGCATCATCTTCATGGGTTTTGACAGCTAAAAAAAAAAAAAAGAAAAGAAAAGAAAGAAAAAGAAAGCAATTTGGATTAATTAATTAATAAACAATAATTTTTTTAACTTTGTGTGGATTTTTATGTGGACTGCATCATGCATAAGGCCTGTAAAAGGTTAGTGAAGGCTCCTGATACTTTGTGTACAAAGTCATCACTGCCTATTATTGATAAAAATGGTAAGAACTGATGATCTTTGCATCCAATTTTTAAAAGCCTGTATCAGGATCAACAAAACTTGCAATATATAACTAGAAGATAGTTCATTTATCAAATGCAAAAACTGAACTCCTAAAAATAACTAATATATTAGGTTAACTAAACATTTGAAAATAACAGCTAACTACTTTTAGGTAAACCTCATACTATGTTTTCTCTATTTAAATAAAAGCAAAATTAAGTTTTTAAAAAATTATTATTTTATTACTTTTTTATTCTGGCAAAAAGGCTTCACAGAAAAATGCCTGTTGCAGAAATTGTGAGGCCAGAGACTGGTGAAAGGCAGGGTTGGCACTTCACCACGTTTGCCACAAGGTGGCACGAAGCGTATGCTTAAGGAAGACAAAAGTAAAACGAATCCACTACGAGAAGCATTATAAAGAGCAGCAGAGGCTGAATGTGTCTGTGTGACTTTTGGCAGGATGTGGGAAATGCATATATGCATTCTTCTGCTGATCCGAAGACTATCACATAACACAGGCTGTACCAAACCATGTCAGCCTGTTCACTGGTCCAGACTCAAATCACACACAGCCATGCACAAAGGGTGGTGATCTAGGAGATGGTGTCTAGTGAGAGGGAAGACAGGACTATAAAGTCTGCAGGGTATGTACAGGGGATTATTTGCAGCAGCTTAGCAAAGTTTTTTGTCTGGAATTGGCAAATGCAAACAGTCTACAAATCATATTGCATGTACACACACAAAAAAAAAGTAATAAAAATCCAGATGAATATCCACTGGAATAACAGATTTGGATCTTCAGCTTCCTGGAAAATGCAGTTGCTCTTTTCAGATTTGTCCTTGGGCAGGTGGACACTAAGAACCAGCCCAGAATTGGCAGGACAGGAGATATATCCCAAGCTCTGTGAATGAAAGCTGCATTCCACCTGGCTGCCAGCTTTCACATGTCCTATAGCAACTGGAGACCCCAAAATTGTGGCTTCTATGACTCATGGAGGACACAATTATCTCTGAAATTATACAATAGAGGAAAAATGTGCAAATAAACGCATGCAAGAGACCAGCTGGGTCTGAAGGCATGAGAAGAAGAGGAAAAGCACTATCAGGAGAGGAATTGGGGAAAAGCACTGTCAGAAGACGAATTAAATCACCTCTGCTTCTCTTGTAAGTATTGTATTTATGCTTGGACTTCAGGATTTTGAAGGTCTTTTCCAGCCTCAAAGACTCTATAACTGTGTGAGCTAAAGAAGTATGGATGCTTACCATGAGATGGTGCAAAAGCATAGAAAATCCAAATTTACCCACAAGAGACTTGAGCACCTTTGGCCACAAAAAAAACCCGCATGAGAATATCCACCAGGTGTCAGACCAAGGAAAATGTGACTTTTTTTTTACTTATGAAAAAACAGCAAGAATCGGCAAACACTTTCAAAACGTAATTGTTGGCATGAAATTTTGGTTTAGTCTTCCCAAAGCATGGTGTCTTGGGGGTGCCATCCACCACCATCACACTTCTCACAGAAAACTGTGTCAGCAGGGAAGAGTGCGAGAATTAGCAAATGTACCATTAAATAACAAAGCCCAGAGCATTTACTAGAGAAACAGCACTACCAAATTAATAATAATAAAAATAAATTTAAAAATCAACAGTTCAAAAGATTTCCAGTGAGGATTTTCAGCAATGTAATTTGTATTACTGGGACAGTCGTTGATACCAGATTAGTTAAATTCAGATAAATCAGTACTAATTTTCACAAGTTTCCAGGGAGGATTCTCAGGTAGTGGAATCTGCACTATCCTGAAAGGCAGGAGTGCTTTTTATTTCTTGCCATGTTTTTTCTATCACTTCCTAATCAAGCTTTGCTCGCTTGTTTAGACACGCACAAATACAAAGAAATGAAAAAAAAAACAAAAAAAAAAAAAAACAAAAAAAACAAACCAAAACAAAAACAACAAAATCAATCAAAAATAAAACGAACGCAAAAGTAGCAAAACCCTACGAACCAAAAACCAACTGGCAGAATTTGCCAGTTTCAGAGCAAGATCTGTTAAGTGAGGCGTAACTTTCCTCTCTTCGTAGGGGCTGGCACGCTGCCATCCTGCCTGGAGCCGACGCCGGGGGAGGCTGAGCCCCAGGCCCGGCCGAGGACACCCCGAGGACACCCCGAGGATACCCCGAGGACACCTCGAGGATACCCCGAGGATACCCCGAGGACACCCCGAGGACACCCCGAGGATACCCCGAGGACACCTCGAGGACACCCCAAGGATACCCCGAGCCCGGCCGCGGACGCTCCTATCCCGGGACCGGCCCCGCTCCCCGCGCGTCCCCTCAGGCGGCGGCGGCGCCGCGGGGGCGGAGCTGCCCCGGCGGGGCGGGGCGGGGCGGGGCGGCGCATGCGCGCTTGCCTTGTTTGTCACCGCGCTTATAAGGCGGGGCCGGCGGCGGCGCGGCAGCGCCTTTGTGGGGAGACGCCGCGTCGGCAGCCGCGCTGCCCGCGCCGGGCCGGGGCTCCCGCCGCCCCCATGAGCCGCCTTTAGGGTCCGCGCCGCCGCACCCCTGCGCCCCAGGGGCTCGGGGTTAGTTGGTTTTGGGTTCCCCCTTCCTTTTTTTTTTTTTTTTTTTTTTTTTTTTCTTAACAGTCTATTTTTGTACGCTTTGCTATAAAACCATGGTGCTGGGGAAGGTGAAGAGTCTGACGATAAGCTTTGACTGTCTGAATGACAGCAATGTCCCCGTGTACTCTAGCGGGGATACGGTCTCAGGAAGGGTCAGTCTAGAAGTAACTGGGGAAATTAGAGTGAAATCCCTTAAAATCCATGCGAGGGGGCACGCTAAAGTGCGTTGGACTGAATCGAGGAATGCTGGATCCAACACTGCCTATACACAGAACTACACCGAAGAAGTGGAATATTTCAACCATAAAGACATCCTGATCGGCCAAGAGAGAGGTAAGGACTTAACTCTGCTGCTTTATTTTTTTTATGGGAAAAAAAGCATGCGTCTTTTTATCACCGCGGTTAACCTTTTCTTTTTTAATGGGTACATTGGAGAGCAGGACATGCCCAGGGCCGTATCTTGGCGATGGAGTTACAGGAGATGCATTTGCAAAGTACCTGCAAGCAGGAAGACTCCTTTGAGCTACTTGCCTTCCCGCACGGCCATTTATTAAGAAGTTTTCTTCCTAATGTTTAACCATTTTTTTTTTTGCCCTTCCTGGTTATACTTAGTAGGATCTCCCGTTCCGTGGGGAAAAACAGCTGTAAAATCACAGCCAGGTGGCCAGTGGACTTCATTGGCGGAATTCTTATTAAAAAAAAATCATGAAACACTGTGAAAGCGTAAAAATTGTACTTTCTGACACGTGCGGGGTTCTGCTGGTGGTGTTGGGGCATTAATGCAATGAAATTTTAGGATGGCTGTCTATTGGCAGATAAAAGAGTCTCCCTGGCTTATTTTGGCATATCACCACCCCACGTAATTTTTTTTTCTCTTTTTGGTATTACTCTCACCCTGGTTAAAAGCTTTAATTTTCGTGGGCCGGCGCTACACCCCGCTCGGCAGTGGGGGTCACCCCGATGTGAAGATGTGTCCGAAAAGCCCTTGATGGGGAGCAGAAGGAGGGGGAGGAGAGGAGGGGGGAAGCGGTGTTGCGTAATGGGAGCATCTCTCCCAAAACTGGGGAGATGAGGACCTCCTGCTCCCCACTTCCCACTCGAGCCGCCGCGGTCTCCCCACGAAGTGCAGACCCCCTTTCCCGGAGGGGTGGAGGCGCGGGGGGCCCGGGGGTTCTGTGTGTTTTTTCATTTTTTTTTTCCCCCGAACTTCGCAGCCTTTGTTCGAAGCGGTTCAATCCTGTTTGGGACCGGCTTGGGGGAGGGGGGTGCGCCGCCCGCTCCGCGCAGATTGGCCGCACGCGTCAGGTGGTGGCGATGACTTAATTCCCCAGCGCAAGAAAATAATGTTAAAAACCGGTTATGTAATTTTTTTGTGCTGTTTGTCCCCCCCTTTTTTTTTTTTTCCTGATTATTCATCATATACTCTGCAGCGATGCGATATTTCTCGTTCTTTCCGGGGAGGGGGGGGGGAATAAAATGTAATTTTTGAACAACTCCGGGGCAGCACATAGCCCGTCACACAGTATTCCCGTGCTCAACGCTGTAGCAGAGCTCCAGGCTTTCTTTTATTCAATTTTTTTTTTTTTACTTCATGTCTCGCACACACCGCGCTAACGAGGTGACTTGCGGCTCCCACCCTCAGGAATCGCTCGCCCGAGCGTAACTTCCCGCACCTCCGTGGCGAGGGGAGCGTGCGGCCAAGCCGGACCCGGGGCCGCGGCGGGGGCAGCACGCGTGGGAGCCGCTGGGACGGGGGCGCCGCGTTCCAATGACCGCCCCGAGCGCTGCCCGGCGGCCCGGCCGTGGTGGGGACAGCACGCGTGGGAGCGGCCGGGACCGGGGCCTGGCGGAGCTGCCGCCGGCGGCCGCGTTTCAATGAGCGCCCCGAGCGCAGCCCCGCGGCCCGGCCGCGCCCCCCGCCGCCCCCTGATTGGCCGGCCGCGGTTTGTTGCCCTGTTGCTAAGGCGATGCCCGCCGCTGATTGGCGGGGCGCTGGCGGCGGGGGTGAGGGCGCAGGTTTCGGGTGAGGGCCGCTCCCCGAGGCGCTGGCGCGGCGCGGAGCCCCTCGGAGAGGGAGGGCGGGCGGACGCGCTGCCCTCAGTCACGTCCGTAGCGCCGCCGGTCCGATCCCCTGAGGGCGGGCGGCGCTCGGTGCGGAGGCGCACGCCGCGTGTGTGAGGGCGGCGGGGCTGGCGGCGCTCCGGTTCAGGCCGGTCGGCTCCTGCTCCAACCCGCGCTGATTGACAGCTCAGCACTTGTTTACCGCGGCGTGGCGGGACTGCTGAGCTGGCAGGAAGGGGGGGAGCGGGGCGGAGTGCAGAGCAGCCACCGCCGAAAGCACGGCCCCCCCCGGAACAAAATTAAACAAAAATTAATACATCGTGTTTATTTAAAAAAAAAATCCCAACCGCAAACCAGCAGTATGGAAACCCACCCTCACGCCGGCACATTGTGTCGCTCTTTCGGCACGTTTTCCTGACCTAGGTTTAGGAAGGTTGCGTGCTGAAGGTGCGCTTATTTCCACATCTGGCTGCCGGGGGATTTTGTTACTTGTTTGTTTTGGGTTTTTTGTTTTGTTTTGTTTTATTAATTTTCGGTATGTGCACTGCCGGAGGTAGAGCATCGGCGTTTCTGTAGGACAATAGGAACTTAGAACCCTCCTGTGTCCTCCATTAACGCTTCAGACCGTCACACATGAGCTGTTCCCTTCCACTTCGTCTCGCTATACCCCCTTTTGTAATTCCAGCCCATTTTTATGAGCGAGGTGCTCAGTCATTTTTCACTCAACTTTTATTTTGTCCGAGTCAGCGTTTTGCTGGTTTTATGTCACAATAAGTTGCAATTTTCTTGACGCATTTGAAGCTGGACAGGTAATCGTGACAATAAGCAAAGGGTCAGCGTTCCTGTCATAAAAACAGCAAGTTATCTGTGTCTTCCTGTCTGAGCAAGATCGAGTTAACATACTGAAGAAAAAAAAAGTTTAGCTCTAGATAGCGTTATTTGGGCAGCTTGCCATTTCCTATGCCCCTGAATCTGTCTGGTTCTTTCTGGGCAGTGCTCATACACCCTTATTCCTTTCTCACAAGTTTTTTTTTTTTTTTGTGTGTGTGATTAATGTGTGGACACTGTTGCCAGGCAGGAGATACAAAGAAGCCAAATTTCTATATTTAATCTTAAGCTGCAGACTTGATACTGTTAATGCTGGTAAAAAGCCAGGTCTGGTTCCTTCTGACAAGTAATTGCAGTGGAAAGCAACATGATTTCCTTTACAGACCTTGCAAGGAGGCCTTGAAATGGCAGCAGTTGAAACTGCTGTCTCTGTTCAGAGGCAGGATTATACTGAAACAAATTAACCTCTGCTTCCCTCTGAGGCAAAGGTGGCGATCTGGCCTACCTTTCTGTCAGACGGAGTTGTCAATTGCAGAGTTGTCTGCATTCCAGCAGTTAATAACTAATGTACTGGAGATCCTCGTTTCTGGGGCATCACATTCTTCGAGTGTTGTAATGTGTGAGCAAAGTGCTTTTTTTCCTGGAAGAGAAGCCTATGCAAGGTATGTGTGCGGCTGGATTAGCGTGTTTGTTTTTTGTCTCTTTTAGATGATGACAATTCAGAAGAAGGCCTTCACACCATCCATTCAGGAAGGCATGAATATGCATTCAGCTTCGAGCTTCCACAAACGTAAGTGCTGCACACAGGGCCCTGCTGCCCACCTGCCTGACCAAAACTCCTGCTGTGGGTGGAGGGGAAACCTTTTCAATGGTAGTAGGAATTGTGCTCCAACATGCAGTAGAGAACATAATCTCATTAAACTGAAGAGGTTGCTTTTACACTGGGGTACCCATCCTTTTTTTTTTTTTTTTTTAAGTTTAATTTCCACAAAAATGGAGCTCACTGCTGCCCAGTTGCTCACTTGCTTTTTACCAAGTCTTACTGACTTATTAGGTATTCCAATCTATTACCCCTTCCCAAGGGGAGGGAGAGGAATTTAAATTGTCCTTGGAGTCCTGCAGAGTGTCTGAGGTGCCTTCTAACTCAACCATTTAATGGAACTATGCAGAGCTAGGGATAAAAGAGCACAGTGGAAAATGAATCTTCTGCTGTAAAAGGCAAATAGGGGTCATTAAATTTTTGAAAGTCACTGAAAATACTGCAGTTTAAGCTCACTGCCTAGCATTAAGGTTGTTTATTAGAGATGCAGATGAAAAACAGTTTTGCAGCTTCAAAGTGAAGGGCACAGGACTTCTACACTGTTACAGCAAGATTTTCTGTGAAGACCTCTGAACATGAAGATTTTAAAGTCAATTTAGCATTCTCTGAAAATCTCAAATACAAGAACTAACTAGTAAGGCCAGTCCTGATTTTCCCTTGAGTTTAAAGGGGCATGTAAAAAAAAAACAAACCAGCAAAAAAACAAGTATGAATGTGAAATGCTTAGCTTGAAGTGAAACAGCCAGATAGCAAAATATCACAAGCATTGATCAAATCATAGGTTCTATTTAAGTGCCATGAAGGAATATCTGTTAACCCAGTTTTTAATAATACTGGAAAAAGAAAGGGTAATATTAAAAGCCATAACTTTGATGTGGCCTACTTACTTGCAATTTTGTGTCCATAAAATACTTCCAAACCTTAGATAAACTCACAGCAAGAGTGTAAAGATGTGCATCATCCTTACTGATTTTTTCCTCTACAGAATATGGGACAGAAAAAAACCACTGAAGTTGGATTAGAAAATCCTTTTAATTCCATTATTGGGAAAAAAACTTAAACATTTTAAATGTGCAAATACAAAAGTCAAACCTGTAACAGAAAAAATAATTCTAGTAAAGCACTAGTATGGCTAGTATTATTCTCTGTGGAAAATATGGAAGTGTTACAAATACTTTAATGTAAAAATAACAATGTGTTCAGAATATAGTAAAGTAGAAAAAAAACTTAGATAAAAATAAAGGTAATAAGTTACAGAAACTACTGTTGATTGGAACTAATTGAACTATGAAGATACTTTGTCTTTCATTTTATGATACTACAGTAAAAAAGGCAATGCTCACAGATCTGCAAAAACTACCTGCATCATCTTCCTCCAGCTTCTAGAATAGACTTTCTTGATTTGACAGACTTCAGGATAGTCTTCATGATTTTATATGTGTGTATCTATAAACATACATGCATAAATATGAACATTCTTAGGTATTATAAACGTTTTAATCTGTCTCTTCAGAGTAGTGAAAGATTAGAAGGTGCTCAAAATAGCCTCTCTCCAGAACTCCAAGTTGCAATATTTACTCTGCTTAAGGTGATCTTAACTATGGAAGTGCTGAGTTACAGCTAAAATTAACCTCATGCTGAGCTACTGATCAAGTAAATAATACACAATGATTTACAAAATGCAATATTCAAAACTGTAATTGGTTAATACTGATAATAATTTTAAATTGATAGTCAAAAGGGCATGCTTTACCCTAGATGTGGAAGTGACCTCTTAAGCTTAAAGAAAATCTGTACTCTCCTGGCATTTTCTAGTACAATTCTTTAATTGACTCTTAAAATCTATGCAAAACTGTAGTAAGATAAATTGGAGATGATTTTTTCTCCCATCTTTAATCTTGAATTTTTCTGAGATACGCTTCATTAAATACTGCAGTGCATTAAAAATGCAGTTCAATATACTAATCCCTGGATTGATCAATTGTATCATATCATTATTAGGCAGAAATACTTTACTCAGTTTTGACCTTTGTGTCCTGCACAGACCACTTGCTACCTCATTCGAAGGCAGACATGGCAGTGTGCGCTATTGGGTGAAAGCCGAATTGCATAGGCCTTGGTTTCTACCAGTAAAATTAAAGAAGGAATTTACAGTCTTTGAACATATAGATATCAACACTCCTTCATTACTGGTAAGAATTGACAGAATTACTCCTTTTTTGTTTCTGGCATTAAAAAAAAAAAAAAAAAAGAAGTTTAATAACTGAAACAATATCCGTATCTAATTTTATCCAATACGTTACCTAATACTTATATATATATTTTATATATAATACTTGCATTTTTATTATACTTACATAAGAAAAATACTTAGTTGCAGCCAGTTTTCTAAGTATTACATTAGTTCTGCAACTCTCTAAGTACTAGTATTTTGAAAGCTACATTTTCCTGTACTTTGAGTTGCTTCACTTCTAAGAGATGCAATATAATTTTGTCAATTTAAATTAATACTAAATTGTTAACTGTGAGTAAGAAGGAAAATTTTGAGAACTGTTCCTCTGATTTTGAATAAAGAACAGTGAAACTTAAAAGAACTAGTGTGACAGGCTGCAAACTTACAAATGCAAAGTAAATAATAACTGGTGTGCATAATTGATAATTTTCGTATGGATAGTTTTCTACCAATGGGGAGAAATTATCACAATGCTCCATAATCATTCTGAAATGTCACAACAATGTTTCACAACTGCTTTCAATGAGGATTTGATTTCAATTAGGCCTGAAATTTCCATTCCCCCCACTGTTCTTAAAATTCACCCCCAATGGAGAGGGGAAAAAAATCTCAAAATCCATTGAAACAGGTTTCTTGTGTGTATGGGTGAAAAATCAGACTTGCAAGGAGACATTGGCCTTGCACAAATTCCATTAAAATCAAAAGAGTCTCATTTGACTTTAATGGGCTTTGGATCAAGTCCTAAATCTTTGTGTCATGTAAAATAACAGGCTGTTTAATACAGGTGAAACAGGCTCATTTTGAAACAGGAAATAGCAGGAGTCAAGGTTACAATACTTCACCTTAGTTATTGTTTCTTAAATATTATGCTGGATAGACATTCTAGTTTACTGGTAAATTAAAAGCTCTTCAACAATATGGTGGGTTATGTAGGCTATAAAACCTTTCCTTAAGCTGTGCTAAATTTATTTATGTATAAAAACCTGCTTAAATGTAGCTGTAGTATGTAGTGTAGTAAAAAAGCAGTGTTAACAATTATAGAATTAGAATAAATCTTAAGAGTTTTCACAGTGCAATTTGTTGGAGATTTCTTCCTCTAAATAAAACTAGATATGCTTATCAAAGTGCATAGAAAGTATATAGTCAAATTTTTTTTGTGTGTTACTTTAGAAAAGATGAAAAGATTCATGGAGCACTCTGTTAAATGGAAAATATTGTTCTTTTCTTGCAGTCACCCCAAGCAGGCACAAAAGAAAAAACTCTCTGTTGTTGGTTTTGTACCTCAGGCCCAATATCCTTAAGTGCCAAAATTGAAAGGAAGGGCTACACCCCAGGTACGTAACAGAAGTAATTATGGGAAATGCTTTTCCTTCCCTTTTAAAATGACGATTTGTACTTAGCTGCTGTTATATAAAAGAAATACTTGCACTATTCTTGCCATTTTGGTCTGCATTCATCTGTCTTATGATTCTAAGGTACTAATTTTGTTATCTTGCTGTGTCTCCTTGTTGTTAAAGGACATCTCCTTTTATGGTGCCTATGCATTTTTCTGTTAGGTTTACCTCATGGAGATCTTATTCCTACTAGCATTAGTGGATGTTTATTCAAAGTGTGTAGCATTGCTAGCAGGGTCTGATGCTTTATTACAATACACATGGCAATTTGCTTCAGTATGTGGCAGTTTACTTCAGTTGCCTTGCAAATAACATAGAAAAAATGAAATTTTTGCTCTATTTCAGGTGAATCAATTCAGATCTTTGCTGAGATTGAGAATTGCTCTTCCCGTGTGGTGGTGCCAAAGGCAGCCATTTACCAAACACAGGCATTTTATGCCAAAGGGAAAATGAAAGAAGTCAAACAGCTTGTTGCCAACCTGCGTGGGGAATCCTTGTCATCTGGGAAAACAGAAACCTGGAATGGCAAACAGCTGAAGATTCCACCTGTTTCTCCTTCAATCCTTGACTGTAGTATAATCCGTGTGGAGTATTCACTGATGGTATGTTGGGTTGTTTCATTGGAGCATGAGTAATTTTCCATGTTTACTTGTAAATTGTTAAAGCATTGTGAACAATTAACTAGTTAAAAACAAATATATAGTCTGGCTTTAGGTGTCCTGGCAGGAATTTTCTTAAGTAAATTCAGTTTAAGTATTGCATGTGCAATTCTTAACTTACGAGTACATGACATTTCCATGTGAGGACTTTAATTAAGAATATAGAGCTGCCTTTGACTTGGAGGGCTTTTTATCTCCATAGGGACATTGGTTCTGAAATCAACGAAATGAAACTTCAGTTGCTTGTGAAAAATTGCATGGCTGGAGATTTTAGTCTAATAATTATGAAGTGCTCGTATAAACCTATTTTTCATCTACATCTCTTTGTTTTTGTCTAGGTATATGTGGATATTCCTGGCGCCATGGATTTATTCCTTAACTTACCACTGGTCATTGGCACCATTCCTCTACACCCATTTGGTAGCAGAACATCAAGTGTAAGCAGCCAGTGTAGCATGAATATGAATTGGCTTGGTCTGACGCTGCCCGAAAGACCAGAAGGTAACCTGACAAAACAAGTCTGTTTTGATTTTTGTGTGCTTTATTCATTGCTATCATGCAGACAGTCACAAATTACATCCTTCATAATAAGGTCCATAGAAAATCCCTTGTGGATGTTTCCTTGCTACCTGCTTGCTCTCTGTAGAAGAATAGAATTCCCCTCTTTGCCCTCTTCTCTCAGGTGTACAGGCAGTGGAATCCAGCTGCTTGGAAGCTGGTGCAAGTGAAAGCACAGAATGCCACTGTACCTGGGCAGAATTAATTCTGCCTCCAGTATCTCAACTATATCCTTGGTTTTAAGGCAGTGTAACCTGCCTTAAAGGACACCAATTAAGGTGTCCTTTATCATCTTCAGTAGCCAATACTTTGTGGAAGGAGAATGTAATCCATTTCAGTAGGAATCTCTTCTGTCAAAGGAGAAACTGTAGCATCTTCCCTCTTTTTGTGCATATAAACATCTGGGGGTTTTAATGTACAAATGATGGAGTCCAGAGGAGTGCAATGTTTTATCATTCCTGCCTGTAACAGAAATTCAGTACTCTCAGTATGCTTTAAATTTGAAGGTGACAAGCCACAATGAACAATGGTCAGTCTGCTCTTGGATTTGAGCATAGTTTTAAAATAAACTATAGCAGCCTACCCTCTTTTTCCTGTTCGCTAACTGTGGAAATATCATGAAAGTAATTTATCTGCATGCTGGTGCATTTTACAGTATTAAAGTTTAATATTTATCATCTTATATGTTTTGACATGCATAAGAACTTGTTGTTCGAACTGCGTGTGCCTTTTCCCTGCAGCACCTCCCAGCTATGCAGAAGTGGTGACAGAGGAACAGCGACAGTCCAGCCTTGCACCCTTGGGTGCTTGTGATGACTTTGAGAGAGCACTTCCAGGACCACTGTTTGCATACATCCAGGAGTTTCGTTTTCTGCCTCCACCCCTCTATTCAGAAGTAGGTACCACAAAATAAAATTGCGAGTGTACTGTTTGTCTGAATTCTGTGGAATAAATGTGGAAATAAATGTAAGAAATGTTTCTACTTTATGAAAACCAGAACAAATAAGGAAAAATTAAAAAGAGGTAAAAGGTAACTTAGATTAGCAGAGCGCAGGTAAATAGCATCAGAAATTTTCCAGGATTCTTCACTATTCTAATGTTTCATAGAGATTCTGAAATGATTTTGCATCCTCTGGGCAACTTACTGAAGTTACATTGCATTATATATGTAATGTATGACATTAGTGAATACCAGTATTTTGAGTCTGTAGGTGCACAACAAATTATTTTTCACCCGTAGTTTCTAAAAGTACTCTCTATTTTTAGTTCTTTGTGTGTATTGCTATCAGAATTCCCATGCAGAGAAGATGCAAAGGCATACTTTCTGGCTCAGGTTTCTCTAAATGCTCAGTTCAAACATGTATGTCTGCTAGTTTAGTTCTGTGAAAGTCACTCAATAACTGTATCACAAGTTTAGGCTTCAAAAGCTTCAAGAGCCATATTTACATTTTTCAAGGAAAAGCAGACAAAATAGAATAGTGTCCTTTGCCTGAATCTTGCTGGATCTACCCACTCTTGATTTTTTTCTTTGCCTCTTGAAACACTTAATCTGCTAGTGAGTGAGTGGCATGTTTTTTATTTCTTGTTTGAGGACTATTCTGTAACATAAACTCAGATTACTCAAGGCCTTTTCATTTTAGATACTCCAGATATTAGAAACAAGCTTTTCCTTTGTTCTAAAAAATGTATTTTTAAAATTACTGACCAAACTATGTAGTGTCTACTTAAATTATATTTTCTGTCATGTTTTGAAGACCTAAGTTAGAGACCATGTCCTTCACCTCATTCCATTTGTTGAAAGGAAGAAGAGGTGTGGGTGGAACATATGAACTTCTGAAACATTTTATGGGGTTTTTCAGGATTCATTACTTACAAATTAAGTAGAAGAACCTTTTATTAATAATTTTATGCAAGTAAAAGGTCCTCTGAAATCAATTTAATATTTTAAGTTAAGTGTTCAGGGATGAGTCAGGTTGTCTCCTTACTATGCAATAAATAATTTAGAACATTTGTTCTACTACAGGAGGGATTTTTTTCAAATTTTTACTGCATCCTTGTGCTTGTCCTTAAGCTGCTATCAATCTGTAGTTTAAAATGTTTCACTATACTTAATAATTTTCAGTTCAAAATTTTATGTAATTTCTAGAGATTCTTCAGTTACTTGAATAACTTTTGGATTGGGAATACCATTTATCTCTGACTGTCTTGGACATAAAAAAACCCTAGTGTTTGGGTTGGTTTATATTCTAGCAATCAGTTCTAAAAATACCTTGGGTTGTGTTTTTTCTTCTTTTGTTCAGATTGATCCAAACCCAGATCAACCCACAGACGACAGACCATCTTGCCCTTCTCGCTGAAGGAATCCATAAGAAGCTGACTTAACTTGGGTTTGGAATCATACCTCCCGTGTTGAAGGTCAAGGCATCATAGTGGAGAACACACTTTCAGAGAAAGTGGGTTTGCTCTTGCCTGTGTGGTGAATAAATGAAAACAACCTGTGATCATGCTTTGAAGCCTACAGTAACATTGTAGGACTGCTCCACATGCTTGAAGAACTGAGCTTTCCCCCCTCCCTCTTAAATACTGGCACATACTAGGAGCAGCCTTACTAACCTACAGTGATGTGTGTCCAAACACTCAAACCACATTAAGAGAGGTTTGGCTTCCTCTTATGATTTGGAAATTTGCACATGCTTATTGCTTACATCGTGCGGTTCAGTGTCACTACAGCTTTTTCTCATTTACGCCGGACAGTTGTTACCCCTTTTTATTTCTTGTGGTCCGCACAATAAGGAGCAAAAGAAAGCTTTGACAAAAAAGAAAGAAACAAAAAACCCAACAGCAACAGACTTTGACAAATGCACTGACTTTTTTTTTTTTTTTTTTTTAATTTAATGTAGCCTGGACTTTACCTGCATATGCACATGCTCAGAATTGTCCTAGTAGGCTGATCATGTATCACCTCTTCAGCTTGGATCCTATTGTGGATTTATTTACAAACATCAAATGCCTTCAAGCCAATCTTTCTTGCTGTATGTTTTGCAGCCTACTGTAGTAGATAAGCAACAGATATGGGGATAGGGTAGGGTGGGAGGGTGAAGAATTAATAGAAAGAAACTAATAGACTTCATCAAGATTGTATACTTTCTTGATTTCTTTTAAGAATTTGTTGCCTTTCTACTATTATCGCAAAGCAGCATTTTGTTACAGACTGCCTAAAAATCACTTAATCTCAGGTGAATTCATCACTTGCCAAACTGTTGGAATGCTATTTGGTTTTTTATGTTGCACTGTTGAGTTAGTTCTTTTTTCGTTTTGTGTTTGTGTTTTATTTTTATTCTTTACTTGAGAGGGAGATCTGGAATAGGGACATACACAAAAGTTACAAAACCCACCTCATTCCCATTTCTCTTTCTACAATATGAATAAAGTGTTCAAGTTGTGAAGCTCTAAAAAGAAAAGGCATAAATGAAAGCAGCACCAGCAGACACCATACGTTCCTCCAAACATTTTTAAAAGGAAGTGGTCATACACTGTGGGATTCACAGATCAATATCTCAAGTAGTAGGGATAGGAAGGGAGAGTAAATTTATTTTTATATATAGCTACTTAATCACCAAAAATTCTATGTGTGATGAGTGTAGTAGGAAGTATATTTCAAACTGCAGGAAAAGTTTCTTCTATGCTAAGAGCTCGGTTTGTGCACTTTGTATTACCTTCAGGGTTTATGATACTGTATAAGATTAGGAGTATAATTAAAGTGAGAAAGATCAGTGTTACCAGCCATACTTAAATATGAGTTAGCTGGAACTTCTTTGATGACTGCATCTTTTGTGGCACTCTCAAGAGCTTTAAAACAAATAGAACACTGAATTATACGTGAACCCATATAGAATGCAAAAAACTGTGTGGAAAGTGCACTTGCCCTTGAGTGTGCCCCAGGAAAAAGAGTGCAATGGAGCCATTACCTGTGCTAACAAATAGCAGTGCTGCTTGCATGCTAGGTATGTATAATGAAAGTCAGCTTTGCTCTTTAGAAACTATGGAACACAGATCACTGACAAAGGGACACATTCTGGTCTTGATTATTTGAACAAATCAAGACCTAATCTGTCTAATACCTGTCTCCTTGTGCAATAAAAAAGCTCAGAAGAGAGTGGGAGGGGGCGGCTGGTGTTTCTGCATGGTGCTCATTTTTAAAAACCTCTGCCTTGTTTTTAAGGCTTCATAAATGCGACAAAATAGGCTTTTCCATAAGTGGCCTTTATGAGAACATGAAAGATCATTCATGTTTCAAAAATGACAACAGGGTGATAAAATATAAATGAGTCGCGTTTTAAGTGATTCAGTTAAAAGGCTTGGGCTTTGAGCGGGAATATTGGCAAGAAGGAAATTGGATGATGTTACTAGGCCAATTTTGTGGATGTCCCTTCCCTCTGCCTTCTCCAGCCAGACAATTTTTAAAGCTGATGGGATCGTTGGTATAAAAGGGCATTTGGTGGTTTTACTTTTTTTTCCTTTTTGTTATTTTTACAGACTAGGGAACAATTGCTGATATACATAGCATTAAAGTACCACAATACAATGGAAAATTGCATATGAGGCAGAATTGACCAATATCATAGTAATTGACTTTGCATCACAACCTTTGTGATTAGAATGAAAAATTACATAAACTTGTCAAATAAAGACTTCCAGTTTTAATTACATTATTACTCAGAGGCATTACTCTTCCATAAATATTGGTCAATTCTCAGCATTATAAAACTTGAGGTTCACAGTTTTAGCCCAGTATTTGATAGAAAATTCTGATATGAATTAGGAAAAAGTAAGTAAAATCCAAACATTAGAGAAACAAAGTGCAATATTAAATGTTTGCTTTATAGATTATATTCTATGGCTGTTTGTACTTTTATTTTTGTTCTGTTTTTTTAGTTTTGGTGCTGAATATGTCCTTGTAGACTCTTGTTTTAAGAAAACAATATGTGGAAAACAGTTTAATTTTTCCTATTGCTCTTCCTTGTGGAAAATAAACTTTTTTTTAAAAAAAGCTTTTAAATATTTTATCTATGCATAAAATAAAAAACCACAAGTATAGTGGAGGAATACTTAGGAACTTAGTGCAAGAAAACATAGAGAAAATAGACAAAAAAAAAAAAAAAAGAGAAAAACTATTTCAAGCACTTTACCACTGAGTACTTCAGGAGTCTAGTTTTGGGATCCTGTCCCTTTTGTTTAGATCACTGAGCTCATGGGGCCAAGTCCCAGATGGGAAATCACTTTTTTCACATTACAGTTGCAGTGACCCTATTTTAAGGTGTCTGACCCTTTCCTGGGGAGGTGACACAAATTTTGGGGGGACAGGAGGAAATCAGGGAGTGACTGCTGAGGCCTGTTTTGCAGAAGGAACTTCGATATGGATTTGGGGTCTAGAAGGTGTGCCTGCTGTTCCTTAAGGAGATGTCAGAAGGTCCACCTGTGCCCTGTGCAGTGTTGCTGACTTTCCCTGGTGTGCCAGCAGCATGTCCTGTACACCATGCATGAGCAAAGTGGATTGTCATTGTCCTTCAGGATCAGCCTGTAATTTGAGCAGGGGAGATCAGGGGCTTGAGTGGCAAGCTGCCCTGTGTGCCTGTTGGTGTTTGGGGTACTGGGCCACTATGTTCCCACAGTAGTGTATCTTCAGTGATGCAGCTGCCTTAATCCAGCACCCTACATAATACAAACAACAGGACTTCCCTCTCTGAAACACAGCTTTTCAGCTTAATTTTGAGTTTGTTTTTGGTGAAGAAGAGAGATGGACTTAAGAGTTGACTCCGTCCTTATTAATAATGTGCCTAAATTCAGTAAGAAACATGAAGGTTGTTACTCTGCTAATCTGCTTGGAGATCTGTCAGTGTTTAACCTCTCCAGCAGTAAAGAAGGACTGCAACTTCTTGCTAACTGCCCCACCAGTGGATTGGGGAAGAGAGTATAAAAGTCAAGTGAGAAGACTTATGGTTTGAGATAAACACAGTTTAATAAAGCAAAAGGAGCAGACACAAAGCAAACCAAGGAATTCATTCCCCGTTTCCAGTGGACTGTTCTGTGTTCAGCCATCTCCAGGAAAGCAGGATTCCATCATGCCTTAATGGTGACTTGGGAAAACAAACTCCTTCACTCTGAATATCCTCCTGCTTCTTTCTTCCCCCAGCTTTTTATGCTGAGCTTGACACTCTATGTCATGGAATATCCCTGGGGATATTCAACTGGGGATCAGCTGTCCCAGCTGTGACTCCTCCTGACTCCTCATCTTCCCCCTGCCCACTCACTGACAGAGTGATTCAAGAAGCAGAACAGGCCTGGGTGCCCTGTGAGCTCTGCCCAGCAGTAACTGCACCTCTGTGTTGTCAATGCTGCTTTCTGTGCAAATCTGAAACACATCCCCGTAATAGCTACTGTGACAGAAATTTACAACCCCAGTCAAAACCAGATCAAGCTCCTTCATAGATAAGTGACTATACATATGTATATATTTTTTTAATTTTTTTAGTACCTGCACAACCCTTCCTAGGGATTTCTAATGCTACATGACAGAGTTATAGTTTAAATAAGCCCCATTAAAAGGATACTTCTCTAGCAGTTCTGTGCAACATCTCGAAAACTCTACCTAACAAACCTAGCTGTATTGTCAGAGTTTTTGTAAATCTGAAAGTTACCAAAGTTTTATTATTTGGGACCTTGAGCATTTTAAATGGAGATGTTTATTTCTTAATATAAATAGTATAAATGTAAATATATAAGTATGTACAAAACCCTGTTACACCAGAATGTAAAACTAATGGCTCTTCCACATCAGGCATCCATTAAAGTGTACAGAACAGCAGCAAGTTACAATTACTTAAGCGCTCGAGCTTTGAGAGACAATGCTGCAATATGGATCAGGATATTTCCTGGGAATTAGCTAGTTAGAACATGTACCTAGGACTTTTTAACCCCTTGCTAGACTTAAGCCTTCCCCTGTTTTACAGAAATTGACCACTACCATGCCATGATCTTCATCTACCTTACCTTTCCACAGCACAGCTATAAAGCGCCAAGTCCAGCTACTGCAGCAACAGAGGGTCTCCAGAAGTAGCTTGTGGAGCTGGGCAGCAACCCAGCAATGGTTTTCTGCAGGAAATAATCTTTTCCTGGGCAGATGCTGCTGATCTGAACCAATTTCTGTGGCTAGGTACACGGCTACAAGCAACTCTTGCAGAGAGACAAGTGGCCAGCGGAGGTTTTCCACAGGCTAGTACTGCAGGAGAATGGCTGTTCTGGGGCCACAGATCTTCCACCTGTGTGGGCTTTGAGAGAGATCCACAGACACATTATGTGTTACCAGGATTTGCACTGTATGACCATTACTGTGGATTTCAGCTCCTGGATTTTGATGCTGTTAGTTAAAGTTAGTTTCAAAGGCACATTGTCAGGTGCATTCCGCCTTGACCTCCTGGATGATATCCTGGAAATAGGAGAAAAGTAACCTCTATCTTCTCCCAGCAGTCATTCACTCCTCTAACTCCACCTGGATACAGCATGTTATTTTTAGAGCTGGATCTCCCTCTCTTCCAACCTAGTAGATGTTAGGACAGAGGAGTAGCTTCTGAGTAGAGTCCAAGTGCTGCCATGAAATCCAAGTTGAACAGTGCACCTTTCACCTAGTACAGCTCCTAATGGGGGATTCACAGTTCAGAAGGACACTGCCTGTTGAATTTGCTTCAGACACCTTGTCTGAAATTTGTCATATTTGGATGAAAGACAATTACCCGGATCAGAGGAGAGAATGCTAAATAGAACATGAAAAAATCGAATTATTTAGATGTATTTTAAGGAGGAGAGAAACGTACAGTTTAAAAAAAAATTAAAAAGATACATCCAGAAGGTTAGCTTGGTGCTAGGTGATAATTCTCCTGTGTCTTAGGAAAAAATCAATTCTCTCTCTAAGACAGTGCATTCCATCTACCATGAGCAGCTCCCTGCATGATCTGCTGGGGCACTGAGGGGAATAACCAAGCACAGAGTGTCTCCTCTTGCTCCTGTGTGTCACTACCAAGAGTCTATCACCTTCCACCACGAGTCTCTCCAGGCTGCAGCATGCCTCACCAACTCTCCACCAAATGCTCCATAATGGGGAGGCCATGACCTGTTACCTGGTTATTGGTGTAGTAAATTCTATTTCTAAAATGAACAGATGAATGTGATGCCATTCAGTCTTTCTCAAAGGAGATAAGACAGTTTTGTTTTCAGCTGAGTAATAGGTTGGAGCATAGGAAGAGGGGAAAAATTATTGCAAAACCTGGTTATTATTTATCTGGAAATTATTGCAATTTTCCAGAGCTAAAAAAGCACTTGCTGTGACTGGACTGCCATGAATTAAAATCAAACTCCCCACTGGAAATGGTCAATATTCAAGGCAAATAGTTGTCCATCAGCTAAGAAACAGGATTTAAAAATACCTTGTGTAAAAGGTGTCAAGAACTCAGCAGGTAATGAGTTCTGATTAATAAATTGCTTTTTTATTATTTACTCTTGCTTGGGTGACTACCCCAAGCCAGCTGAAGTCTGTTGAAACCAGTCCATTTCTTAAGTATGTAGCTCATTTTTCCTAGTTAAGAATTCCAAGAAAATAGATCATGATAACAACTGCAGCTCTAATTTAAAAATTATTTCAGTATTAAATATGCAATATAAACAAAGAAAAGCCTGTAGCAGTGTTTTACAGCTATATAATTATCTCCTATAAATTAAACTAAATGGTCCCCTTCCCTATCATTTAGCAGGATAGGACAGGAAAGATAGATTTACTGCTGCCCATTATTTTTTTAGTCCATCAACACTGTTTATAGTGACAGAGTTGCATACCTCTAAAACTGACCTCACAAACAAAACAAAGGAACGAAACAATACCTGGCCTGTGTAGAACAAAATAATGTAAAACAAGTAAACTTTAAAGCCACAAAACTTCTACTCTTTGTTTTTCTCTGATTTTCCCCTCTTTTTTTCCCCTCATAGTTCAAAGTAATTAAACAGAAGAAATAATCTTCTCCTAATCTTAATGAATTCTCTTAATTGCTGTATTCCACTTCCTACATTTTGTTAAAACTTTTTAATGCTTCAAAATATCCTACTTCTTTTCTGTGCATATACCTTATGCTACCAAAAAGCCTCATATAAGCCTGCATTTCCTCAAAGAAAACCCATTTTATCCAACTTTTTGACCCAAAATACCTTCTCAGAATAAGCTTGAAAATACACTGTAGTCTTTCTCCCCCAGTCATATTTAAAACCTAGGAGTACTGGCTTGATGGACTTTTGAATTCATTGTATAATACTCTCTTTTTATTCTTATTATGAACTACTAAATAAGGGGTTGCAACATGGGAACTATTTTAAGGTATTTCAGCATTATTATTGTGAATTATCTCACAATGAATGCATATTGACTTGCCTTGAAGGTGATTTTATTGCAGGTTAAAAGCATTCAGAAGAACCTCCAATATTAGAGTACACTGCAGTGAACTTGTATCTTTGAGATAACCGATCCTATCTCTGTCTCATAATTACCCCTCCACCCCCAAAAAAGCCCCAGAAAAACAGAGTGCCAAAAAACACAAACAAATTAAGCTTTAAAAAGGTTTATAAGCATTTCCATGTGGCTAACAAAGAAACACTGTTCTAATGAAGGCTATACTATCCTACACTTGTGCTTATAGTTTTTTGCTTCCCACATGCAATTACAAAGTTATTTTAAATTAAATTAATTTAATTGGTGTATATTTGGTACTCTTCTATGACTTTGCAGGGACTGCATAATAACTGGGATTTTGGCACAATCAGAAGAAACAAGAAATATTACCCTGGAGAGCATGGTTAGGGTTGAAACAGAGTACAAGCAGCTTGTTTTATTTGCTACTGCAAAAGGCAAGCTCTGCTGTGCTAAACCTTGTTCTCTTGGCAGCTAGTTGATAAATACAAAATGCTCCAACAAATAATTCTTTTACTCTTTGCTCAGAGATTCAAAAGGGACGAGAAGTTGCTATTGTTACAATTAAAGAGCAGTGCAGGGGGAAGGAAGAAACCCAAATTCTGCTACTGGAGACTGGCCCCTCCACCCAGAATGTCCAAGCAGCCACCAAGAGAGAAGCCAGACATCTCACCTCTGACAAACACAGAGATATTTTTAGCTCAGTAGTGCAATCTGCAATTTTAAAGTGCACTGGAACAGGAAAGTCCCTTGCTGAAAGCAGTGAGAGGCCCTTCAGGAACCTCTGACAGAGCATATTCCCCACCAATGTGAATTTACCTCCATCACCTGCATGAGTCCACAGGGATGACATGCAAACACAGACATTGGACAGAGGGGACTGAGGGTAGGGAACAGCTTTGATTTATGTGATCCACAGATCTGTTGGCTGATTACACAGAACAGAGATCCGTCCGGTTCAGACAAGGACAGTTTAGACTTGGACATGCTGTTTTGTTTTCCAGCTTTATAAGAAGATGTTCTTTTTCTGCAGCCCATAGATCTTTCAAAATATGGTGACAGTTTTAAAAAGGGGTTTCAAAATGCTGTTACTGGATTATTCTATGGTACTCTGAATTGTAGCCAGGAACTGAACCAAACACTTTTCTCCAGCTCTCTTGCAAGGCAAGTTGTTGACAGGAGGAGCAAGCACTCTTGTGACCTTTAAAAGGTTTCACATTCATAAATTGCAACTCAGACCCTCAAGAAGCCTTAAGGCTAACGTTGTTACAAGAAGACAAAGAGTGGAAAAAACCTAAGAGCAATGCAGCATGCTGAAAACTAAAAACTACTGGGTTTTGTCACTGGAAGCAGTGTGTGCCACGGACACAGCCAGCACGACATAGCAAGAAAACTTAATTTCTCAGAGGCAATGGGTGCCATCTGTTTGCTTTAAGTTTACTCCTATGTCACTCAGCAATGTTGGAGTGTCATGGGTGAGCACAGAACACTGCACCCTGAGCAGTGTAAAAATGGGGAACACCTCAGCAGGGGTGCTGTGGGAATGCTGTGTCTCATTGCCAGCACCCAGGGATAGCGAAAGTGCAGCCTCATCCTCAGCAAGGGCTGTCTGACTCTCAGGAGCAGCTGCAGGAGAAATCAGTCCCTTGGCTCTGGTCTGAAAGTCCCTTGGCTCTGTCTCCAAAAGGTGCTGCTGACAACAGGCTGTCCAGGGCGGGGAGGGGAGACCGTGTCACCGTGTTCCTGCTGAGGCTCAGATCTGTCCACACATGCATGGGGTTTATATTCTTGGCTTCTCCTCCAGAATTCACAGCTGACACTAGTTATTTCTAGGAGTTGTTTCGCTCCAAAAGGAAAAAGCAAGGGTGGGGGAAGAAGATAGTTGCAATTATTTAAATAAATAGCATATAAGCAACTGGTCTTATTAAGGAAATAGAAATAATAGGCTCAGCCTTTTCTCTTCAGTGCTTATATGGATTATGACAAGTTCAGTTCTGTACAATTAATTTCATGAATGTACAATTCACTTCTACACAACAGTACATATACCTTTCTTTCTTTCTTTCTTTCTTTCTTTCTTTCTTTCTTTCTTTCTTTCTTTCTTTCTTTCTTTCTTTCTTTCTTTCTTTCTTTCTTTCTTTCTTTCTTTCTTTCTTTCTTTCTTTCTTTCTTTCTTTCTTTCTTTCTTTCTTTCTTTCTTTCTTTCTTTCTTTCTTTCCTTTCTTTCTTTTCTTTCCTTCCTCCCTCCCTCCCTCCCTTCCCTCCTTCCCTCCTTCCTTCCTTCCTTCCTTCCTTCCTTCCTTCCTGGAATCCTTCCTTCCTGGAATCCTTCCTTCCTGGAATCCTTCCTTCCTTCCCTCCTTCCCTCCTTTCTAACACAACATATAGAAACAGCAAAAATTATTTTTAGAAGCAGGATTTGTGGCTCACTGACATGTTTACTGAGTTAAAAGGACAAAATTTCTTCCATTCTGTTGATTTCCTTATAGTTCACAGATTTTTAATTACTTTTGGCTCTTTAACTGAGTTCATCTAGCTTTGATTCATGACTGCTGCATCACTAAACCTGCAGAAAAAGAAACCTTCAGCCTTTCCAGTCACTTTCCTTTTATGGAAGAACCAAATAGAGGAGCACTTGTCTCAATCCACACAAGGTCAACATAAACAAAGACAAGCAGAAGGCAATTCTGCAGGAATGAATGTACACAGATTTGTGAAGAACATTGTGTGTTCTCCAACACCAACATCTAAACAGTCACTGGCAATTTGCCTAGATATTTTGTATGTTACACGTCTGTCATATAAATCAAAGATCCAGATGTAGAATCTGGCAATGATGACATTCTGTTGTGTTTCAAGCTCTCAGCTTGTGATTAGGATACAGAGAAGCATAAATATAATGGTTTTTAATCAGGTGTGTTATTTCAGGCATTGTTTTATTTATTGGAAAATTGACATATATTTCTTTCAGTTCACCAAAACAGTATTTCAAAAACTCCTTTTCTTTTAATTCTTTTTAGAGGAAAGGTTCTAGGAGGAAATTTCTCTCTTAAATCACGGAGAACAGTCATTCAGTTGTGGCATCAGCTTTCCCAATATCACTTCCATAGATTAATGAGGAAGAAATTGCTAAAATGTTTATATGAATGCAGGATATGAAATTTAAACTCTTGCTTCTGAAGTGAAAGGAATAAAGCATCCTATAGGGTAGGTACAGTAAAAACTAAGTGACACAGCTTGTCTCATGCACCTTACTACAGATAAATTATCTGAGTACATTCTTGTGTTTAGCCTGATGATTTCTTCAGCCCAGGTCTTACAGTTCTCCACCCAAAACTGCAGAGTGCTCCACTGGGTTTGCATCTTCACAGATCCAGCATGGCACAGACAATGCACTCACAATTGCTGTGCATGTCTAATAGAGGGTAGGCTGACAGCACACTGGTTATGTCATTGAGCCCACAGATTCATTCTGCACAGATTCTGACAGGTTCAGATAACTTCTTTAATTCATTAGTAACATATTAGGTAACAACCAAACAGGACAGTTTGGTTGCTTTTTTTCTTTTAAAGCAAAATACACCTCGCAATTACTGAAAAATATACTATATGCAGTTTTGTCCTGTAAGCCTGTGTGTGTTCCAGAAAGCTGAAAGTCTTGCCAGACAGCCTGTGCTCAGTTTTCTGACACCCACATCATCTCCTAATAGACACTGCTCTAATTTCCATTGCTCTCTAAAGCAACTGATGCTCTCACCAATGAGCTATTTGTCCTGTCACTCTGGAAGGGCACCAGTGGTGCCCACCATGCCCAGCTTAGCACTGGTATGGAGAAAAGTAGGTCATTTAATGCAGCTGAGGCACAGGCAACACTGAGGATTGCAGCTTTGGAGAGGAATTATCTGAACCCCAATTTTTCTGCAAGCCTCAGACACTGCTGCACACAGAAATGCTCCTCAAATGTTTACGTAAGAGGAGCAAGGAAAGCAAGTATCCAGTATGCCCTGTGTTCATATAACCTGTTTTCTCAAAGTACTGCAATTTCCTGTTGAGTTACCTGAAACAGTGGTCATAGAACAGATGACAACTAAATCTTACCATTTGCAAGGACACTGTTATGCTTTTAATGCAATGTTTTGCTGTCCTTCTCTTTGGAGTGTGTACTGCTCATGTGTGAATGACAGACATATTTCAAAGCTCTGTCCTAAAACCTCTTAATGCCTGCATGAGGAAAGTTTAGCTATGGTTAACTCCTACAACAAATATGACTTTGTCTTTTTAACCTAACAAAAACTATAGTTGTAGTCTTCCATTGAATAGGGACACACTTTTCAACAACAAGAAAAAAATGCGTAAGAGAGTTTATCTTAACTGAGAGCATTCCGTGTGCATTTGAGCTAATAAATATGGACAAATAGGTCAAGCTAGAACTCAAAGTCTCTAATTTGCTCTCTAGGTTTGCTCCAGGTGACCAGTGTCTTTGAAGAGTACATTTATAAGCAGCATTTATAGCCAGATGCAGTTTAAATGTCATTATCCAATCTAAGTGCTGCAGACATGAGCTACTTCAAACAGCTACAAAAAGTTTCATGCTGATCATTTCTACTAAGCATATATTTTTGCTTGTGAATACAGAGGAATTCTTCTGCCATGAGAGTCTTAGCATGCAGGATACCTAGTATTAGAAAACCATCTTGGTGATCTAATTTTTCTCTTTATAATAGTATATTAAGAGTTTTGAAGAACACTTTCTCACTTTCACCTTCTCTGCTTTTTTCACTATGATCTCAGTAGTCTTCAGTAGTCTTCCAAAGCTGTGCAAGCTTTAATAGTAGTATGTTCCACGTTCTTTCCATCTCCCACATCTTATAGCAGGACCATAAAGTGTTAAGTAAAGCCTCAGATAATTCTGGATTTGAATGAGGTTAAACGTCAATGAAACACACAAGGGGCACTTGGGAAGGGATTCTTTGCTAGGGAGAGCTACCCAAATGATTTCCTTCAATATCATTTTTCAAGTCCTTGTGCTTCTTTTTAAATAATGAAAGACCAGGAAATTGCTATAATCAGCAACACATTCCAGCTATTCTAGCCTAAAGCACTACATCAAGTAACTTGACAGGAAAAAAAAAAAAAAAAAGGATTTCATTTTAAGATTACAAAACAAGATGTTTTTCAAGGAAATAATAATAAAAAAAAAAGACACCAGCAATTTATTTTCCATATTTAAAATGCTTTACTTCTTCTTCCATTTATGAATTTTATAAACAGCCCTCTGAAGCCTTAAAACTAAAACTTACTTCTTCATAAAATAATTTCTTCTACACTTTATTTTATTTTTAGAGGTGTGTTCTTAAAATGTCAATTGAAACTAATCTGGTAGAAGACAGGATTTAGAAGTCAGATTAAAAGACTGTACGTTAAATTTCCTGGTTTCCTGGGTTTATATGTGTACTATATGTCACTAGGATAAACTCTGGAAACTGAATCAATGGATTAATATATTATTGCAGATGTTCTTATAGCTATTTCAATGCCTTTGGTATGTGTAAAGGAAACATTGTAGGTAAACTTGACACACTTTTTTTTTATTTTATTATGTGCTTTCTAATGGTATAGCCACTATCGATAATTTTTGCTAAATAAATTGCAAGTCAAATCTGCATATATATTTTCTTACTTCTTTTTCCTTTACACATACTCAATCCAAATGTTCTAAATGCCACATTATTTAATTAATAGTTTTGATGAGTTTAATTTAGAAATAAGGAAATATATTGGAAAACAAAAAGGTGCATTAAAAACAATAGGCCTTGCAAATGGCACAAGCCTATTTTTGTTTTATGAAGTATTCTGTCTGGGAAAACACTTTGACTGTAGAAGCAGGAACACAGCTGGTGTGTGCATACCAGAACATACAACTGCTGCTGGCGTGAAACTATTGTGTTTATTGTTAAAGGCTGGGACAATGCCAGGACATCTCTGGATCCAAATCCTGCAAAACTTGCTCTGACGGGAGCTCCCCTGCAGCCCAGCTCCAGCTCTCCAGCTATTCTGACAAGTTTTGTTCCTAGCCTGCTGTAAACAGGAAATCAGAGTGGAGAAGCCAGGCAAGAAGCACGAAAACCCTTTCTAAACACATTGTGTAATGAACTTGAGCAGAGGGTTTACTGAACAGAAGCTGAGTCGTGTTTCTGTAACCAATGCAGGGTTTCCCTTCCCCAGCTCCCTTCCCCACCTTGTATTGCTATTATTGATGATGATATTTCTTTTGGTTTTTTTCCTTGTTTTTCTGATTCTTCCTATGGCAGCCTGACATATCCCTTCACTGCCTGGATGATTGAGAGCAGCTGTTTATAGCAATCCTGATATCACACAAGACTGAACTTCCCACAACTTCTCAGAAAGAAGTCTCAGCACAGAGCAACAACATTTTAAAAACTTGACAGTGTCATTGCTGTTAAGCAGGAGCTCCTCTTTCATCAGCTGTACTATTTTCTTAAGGAGAAGCAGCAAGACGAACTAAATGTGATTGCAAGAGGGCACTGTGCAAGCACAGGGCAAATTATTCATTATATATCATTTATTATACTCTCTTGAGCCGTGAAAGACAGTAAGACAGGACTTATTCTTACCTTGCAGTTGGTGAGGAAGTGGAGCACCACAAAATCATTCTACTGCCTAGAGGAGAAATCAGAAATAGTTATTAGCTGTTACTCCTAGCAGTCTGCCAGGCAAATAGGTCAGTGCTCCAGACATGACTGGGCTGCTGATGGGAGCAGCGTGGCACGAGTTCCAGGCTGGACTTTGCTGCTTGAACAAGCACAGCAGAAGAGACAACTTCTCAGCTGGAAGACAAGTGTGGGGAATTGTTATCTTAGATATAATTATGTATAACAGATAGACCTTATCTGTATGTACACTTTACTGAAGAAAACGTCAAAGTTAATTTTAAAAGACAAACCCTAAAATGAAATGAAAAATTCAAAACCAAACAAACAACCAGACCAAAGAACCCAAAACTGAAACACAAATATATATAAAGTTCAATTTAAATACTATCTTATTGTCAGTGCACAGAACACTATTTTGAGATTTGATTTTTGATTGCATTCATATTTGAACATTAAAGACCTCTTTCCTTAAGTCATCCAATAACAAGAGAATCTCCATTGAAATGAAAATAAGTCAACAACCAATACATTGTTGACAGAGATTTGAAAAACTTAATCTGGTAACACAAACCTGAGAGTCACACTAATAGACACATGCATATACATCACCTTCAAACTTATTCCTTTTGAGAAAATCTTCTAGTAATTTCTTTTGAATGGCCAGAGTTGACAATACAGAATTTTTTAGATGAAAAAATAAAAAAAAAAAAGCTGGACTGGACCTATCTTGTTTTCTTAGATTATATTTTGTAATCTTTTACTGTTATCTTCATTTCCATATAAAATAAAAAATCATATTACTCACTGGTGTTGATTTTCTCAGAAAATAGTAGCAATTAAAAATAATTAATATTTTCTTGTTTTTCCTTTCCTATCTAAAATCTAAGCCAGATTTCTCTTTCAACTGCCCCTAAACTTGGCCTTGCTCATTTTATGCAGAAAATAGAAGAGGTGATCTGCACTAGCAGTTTCAGCTGGGGCCCTTAGAAATACCAACTGAGTTTTAATTAGTATTAAAAAAAAATGTCACTCTTCATTCCAAACTGTTTTGATGAGTCGTCAGCATCCTTCACTGAGATGATTTACAAATATCTGGGGATTTACAAATACCTGTAGCTGCACAGAGCTGGGGCATCCACCAGCTATCTCTTTCTTCTTTCTATTCCTAAGAGAAGTCCTCCTACCTGTGAAAAACTCCAATATCAGTAAGATTTTTGTCCTGCCTAGGATTCCTAACAATTTTATCTGACAGTGTGTAACAAGTTGCTCTTGCCTACCAATGCTGCTCTAACCCCTGTGTTGCACCACTGCATGGTGAAAAATAAAACACACCACATAACCTAATATTTAATGAAGAAAGATGTGAAGGAAACTAAAGGGACATAGAGGATAAATAAAATGCACCAGACAAGTTTTCAACTGTGTGATGGTGGAGGCAGCTGTGTGTTAACCCTGCTCCAGGGTCTCCCAAAGGGAGATTATTCCTCTTTCTCTATTGAGTGGTGCCCAAGGGTGTGGTTTCATCATGTGCTTTCCAGTACTTCCAGAAAAGCTCCAGTCTCTGGAATGAGCCAATGTGACTCCCACAGCAGTTCTGGAGTTCTGTCTGCAGTAACTTTCTAACCACCTTGTTTTGTGAGAAAAGCTTGAAAGCTAGAAACTAAAAAAACTCATGTTTCAAAGAAGGGACAAAAAAATATCATCAGCTACACCCTAAACTGGTGTTTGGAATCTTACCAAAATTGTACTTAGCTCATTGCTTTCCAAGAAACTCATGTGCTATGCAGTGTCAGCAAGTACATTCTGATCTTTCATTTTGACCTACATGTTCCTGGCTCTACCCTGTCCCAGTCCAGCAAGACTCTGTTCTTGTACAAATTCAGGAGATGCAGCTGGGAGAAAAAAAATTCAGTGATTTATCCCATCATGAGTTCATCATGAAGGCTGTGCAATAATACTGAATTAATAATCTTAGTCATCATTAATTTTCTCAGATGATGGACTCAAATAACGTAGCATATGCTGGTCTTACCTTCAGACATTAATGAACCTCTAACTCCACTTCTTGGAATTAAAATGGGGAAAGTAATCCACTTGGCAGTTCCTAAATTCCCAGTTCATAACATTTTCTCTTGGGTATTCACAACAAATACGATCTTTCCTTTCATCCTTTTGTTTGCCTCTGCTTACATCATAAATAACCTAGCAAGCAATAAAATTCCTTATCTCTTAGGTAAATAAATTGTACACTACCTTATAGCCTTTGCAGAAGGATTTTTCTTTTAAAGGTAACACAAATGCAAAACCAGACATTCATTTATGTAAAAGTATCGGCAGATTCATGATTTCATACTCTTTCTTGTGAAGCAAACCAAAAAAAGCAAGGGTGGTCATTGCCAGCAACTCCAGCATGGCTTCTGATGTTGTGCATGTTGGTGTTCCTTTCACCCCATCATATTCTGAACCTACAGAGAAGGGGAAACATTTGCAAGACCTGTGTGAAGGCAATAAACAAAAGAAAGGTGTGAGGAAAACATGACTGTTACCTTATTTTAGATCTGTTCTCATGGTGAGGATGAGAACATGATGAGGAGTTTGGGGAGCTGAGCACGAAACACTGCAGGTGGGGAGATGCAGAGCAGAAGGCAGAAATTATGGGACAGGGACAGAAATGAATCTTCCAGTTCTTTTCCTTAATTTTCATATGTATTACCTTGTAAGCAGGCAACCTATTTTCAGTTTTTGTGTCCCTCTGTTCATGAAAACCCTCACAAAGATACTCAGTAATTATAATGCAGAATAAAATCTGAGCTGCTGCAGGATTTGGCCCTACCTCTTAAAATAGCAATTTAAAAGAATTTGTCATTACTACCCAAATAATTAGTCAGTACCATCCCAGTACTGGGATTACAAACTACACAAATAATTACCCCAATACACAAATGAGGAAGTAAAATTACCATAAACCAGTTCACTTCTGTATTACTCAGCAAATGAGAAAGAATTGGAAACTGAAGAAACAACACAGAGAACAGTGAGGAGAAAGTTTTCTTTAACTTGGAGGAAAGTAGTTATTTGTAGTTATTTACTGTGTAAAAAGCTTCAGATAGTAAGTTTTTAAAACCTGAGATGTACAGTCTATAAACAGAGGAGCTCAGGGGGAAAAAATAAAACAGAAAAAAATCTTCTTTTTATGTTTAAAAACAGCCACCCAATGGCTAACATTCAGGTCTTATGAGAGAAAGCTCACACAAGAGGAAAAGATTTCAAAATGTGTGATATGTAAAACCTAAACTTTAATAGCAATTTTACATCACATGGACTGATACCTGCTGCTGAATGCACTGTATTTAGTTTCCAAAGAGGCTGAGAGGGTGAAGAATACTTAAAGGGAGTTAAAAACAATGACTGCATTATTCATCCCCAAAAGATACATACAAACAGAAATGCAGAAATCCTAAAATAAGTCATGAAATCTGAATCCTATTTTTTACTGATCTATATGCTACAGCTAATAAGAAGTCTGGAACAGCAATTTATTTCATCTTAGCTATGATAACATCCTGATGTTGCAAAAATCAAACCACTGCCACCATCACAAATCTTCAATCAGCAACTGTCTCAAGTGAAGAATGATTCCTATATTAGCATAAAATAATTAATACTTCATTACCTCTTACTTTGATTACTATCCTAGACCCTTACAGATTAAAAAAATGTGCAAAATATAAACAAGGGGAATTATCTGTAATTAAAAAACTTCCCAAAACTTAAAAAAAAAAAACAAAACCCAAAAAACATTTACATAGCCAATGTCTTAGATAAGGCATAAGAAATGCCATAATATGGTACAGGTCTCTCTTGAATAGTATATCAGGGATGGATAGAAAAATTAAAGACATGGAGAAAAAGCTCCACAAGAAATCCCTGATTATCACTGGGTCAGGCTCATGGTGTGTCCTATCCTCCCTCAGAAATTAGGTCTGGATTTCAGGAAATTGAACATACATCTGCAAACCTTGAGAGATCATTTAATTTCCCTTAAAATAAACTCTATCATGAATCAATGATTTCCTTTCTGTAACAGCTGACATGAATGACAAAACAGACAAATTTCACCTGGAGGCCCACTAATACTGTTTGAGGGAGCAACTCACCCCAGAATGGGAGAATACCAAGTCAGGATACAAGGACAGCACTAAACACAGCCGCAGTTTTTTGACAGTCTTTTCCCCCCTTGGCATCTGCCATGATTCAGCTGTTACTCAGAAGGGAGAGAGCATCTAGTTAATGAATCATAAGGCTATATCCTGTAGCAATTTTGTTTTCTCTAGTGCTCTTCCAAAGAAGATGACAAATCTCAACCTCTGCAAGTCAGAGGGATCCAGAGGGACGCTGCCAAAATGAGTAATAAAGAAAATGAGTAAAGGCATGAAAAGAACAAGGCCATACACCATGCCATTTCCATTTCCTTCACATGCTCCATTTACATAGCCCTGGTTATATGTAATCAGACATCTTCACACAACCTAAGCAGTCACACAGCAGTCAATGAGGTTATTAAGGGAGAAATAGCAAATCTTGTTTAATAGAAAACAGAATAGTTGGTAAAAGACATCCTTAGAAATAGAGAAATGTGTTGGCTACATGGGCTACTCATGTGGAAGGCTCCTGTTTTCTTGCAGTTATTAACTTCATTTTTCTCTCAGTGTAGAGAATTAAAACATAGCTGAATGCTTTAAAATTAAATATAAAAACAGCACAACTTTAGTCCAATCATAATAATTTTAATAGCACTATCACCCCAAGCACAGCATTTTGGAAGAGCTGTCATCATCAGATCATCACCTCATTAATGGGAAATTATTTCTAAAACCCAGAAAAAAATTATGTGTCCAAGATTTTCAAATGATAACATATTTGCTGAAGGTCTAAGGTGTGCAGGTGTGCTTTATTTTCTGTTGTGGATTTAAGACTGGAAGTCCCAGAAAAGAGGAAAGTTTTTGCTTTCCTCATCCCAAATAAAATTTCTACTGGTAAAAGAAAAAAATAGGAAAAAAAGAAGAAATCTCACGTGAATTACATAAATGTGTGTGGTGTGGTAGGTTCTAAGTCAGTCACATAAAAACTTTATGGATTTTTTTGCTCTTGAATTCTTGTTACAGGTAAAATAAAGCAAATTAAAAAATTTAACATCAGCTGGTTAGCCTTTTCAAAATATATCAGAGTCTCATGAGCAGATCTGCTAGTTTCTGGACTCGTCCAATCTGCTTCAAAGCTAATTGACAAACTGTGTTCATATTCTAAAGACAACAAAAGATTAAACATTGGCAAAAATATTCTAATACTCCAGAAGCATACCTTTATACAACCAAATTAAACAACACTGTCTTCATTTTTATATGGTGTCAGCATGAGCAGATAATTTTCTAGATGTATAGACTTCATAATAAAATTATTACAACTCTTTCTTTTATAGTGTAAATGTGTCAATCAAAAAAAAATCAAATACTTTTTTTTTTAAAACAGTTTTGGATGCACACATCTATACAGACATATACACACAAATAATATGTACATTAAAATATAATAAGAAATACATATATACCTGTCTCTGCATTTTAAAAAAAACCAGAAAAGTGTGTTTTATATGGTGTTCAGTTTTATATCAGCAACAGAGCCAAATGTCATGTGCACTTAAAGAATAAAGAACTTTTCCATGAAAAAAATAAAGAATAAAGAATAAAGAACATTTTTTTTCAAGAAAGAGTTATCAGCAAGATCTCTGTTATTCAATGTACTCATAAACAATTTAGTTAAAAGAATTGATGGTGGTATAACAGCAGCCTCTGATGACACAAAACTACTTGGAAGTAACTGGCTTTATTCTGACTCTAAGCCCTACAGTAGGGTCTCTTGGTATTACATACACTGAATGACAAAAACACCACATGAAATTCAGTATAATAAATGCACCTCTGATACTCAGAAAACTATACTTATTTCACACACTAAGCCATATATATATATATCTTCTTTTTATGCTTATAGATAACTTTCTAAATAAATCAGGTAAGACCCCAGCCAGTGGAATCTCCAGAAGTCTTGAAATGTGGGAGCATTTGGGGTCTCTCCAACATGGGAAGCATATGGGGAGCATAAAGAGAATGTCTTTTTACAGGACATAAGACACATTACAACACATTCATATTTAAAGTCGTTAACGATCATTACTTTCTTAAGCATCCTGTGATCATTTATGATCACTTGTGCACTCCCTGATATTTAATGGTTAATAATTTTTCCATTCTTAGACTCCTTCTAAAATGCCAACTTTCTCACACTCATGATGATATCTTCAGATGTTATGAAACCTCCTGAGGCTGAGAGAAAAGCCAACATCCTTCTGCCAAATGAGATTACACAATTTGTTCTTCAATGTTTGCTTTGACTTCAAAATATATATATATTACCTATTTCTACATCCATATTAAGTGGAACTTAGCACTACTGAGAACTTAGTTACAAAGCCTAAGAAAATATTCTCTGAAGGGTGGAGAATTTTGTCAAGCTTCTGCCAGATGTTCTCCATTTTCTTTTATCCTTGTTTATCCTTGGTAGAGATATTAACTTGAGCACTCAAACAACCAGTCCTGCAATTTCTAGCCCACAAAGAGTAACAGCCCTCTGATTCTAAACTCATTCCTCTGCTGTCCTGGTGAGGGTAATAAACCCAAAAGACACTGGGGAAAGACTGCAGAGGGTGGCACTTACAATGAAAGAAGCAACTATCATCTTTCTCCAGTTCTCAATCTGTGCACATACACAAATAAAGATGGAATGTTAAGCTATCTAAACCTAGGCACTACACACTACATAGTACCAACTTAATCACACTTTCATCCTATTTTCTCAGTAGGTTTCTCCTGTTTGTCATCCTTTTGTAATTCATTTGGAGGCCAAAATACCTGGAGAGCACAGTGGATCTATGACTAAGAGTTAACTGATACAGAGCACCCGGTCTTGAAGGAAAATTTCCCCCTTGTTCCTGAAAGAGGATGGCTGCATTTCAAGGACATGAAACATCATAGTTGCAATATCTACCCACAGCTCCATTGCTAGCTCCTAAGGGGAATTACCAGCTATAGCTATATAATTACAAGCTATAGCCACACAGGCCACTTCCTAGGGCAAAATTTAGAGATGATGTCATGAAGCTCTGATATAAAACATTATTAAAGTCGTACTTTCCAGAAGAGGGTGGTTCTTCAAGGATGAAGAATATATGAATATTTATGCTGGTTAATTAACATCTGAAAGGTTAATGAATGCTCTGTTTTAATGATGCCCCTCCTAAAATTAGATATTTTGCCAGCTCTTTCATCTAAGACCTGCTGTCCTCATTAGTCTCTATGGACTGTTCAGACACTCAAAAACATTTTATACCATCGTGGTACAAAGACATTAGGAAATTTTTCAGCCTAAACTAGCTTATCTGTGTAGCTACCAGTTCAACCATGAAACCAAAGAGAATTTTATTGGTGAGGCATTTTTCCTACTGCATTCATTATTCCCTGGTCTTAAATCTATGATCTTTCTAAAAAATTAAAAAATACCAAGACTAAGATTACTCATTTTAAAGGGAGTCACTTATACAATAGGTACTTCAAAAGAGAAGGTCTCTGGTAATTAAATAGAAATACTCATAGGAACATGAGCTTGGAAAGGGCAACAGAAGCTTGGGCCTCTGCAGGTCCCAAGCCAAATTCAGTCAGTATTGCAGACCTACTCAATGGGCAGTTTTCCCCATTTATACAGCCTTTGATAACTGCTCCTTTGGTCTGTACCCACCCCTTGGTATTGCCAATGACAAACATCCCATTAACTTCTCCAAAAGCAAGATTGGGTTATGAAACCAAGCTCTTGATATGTCTGTACCTGATTTATCTATTGATGCCAAGTCAAAGGTTGTAACACTGAATTTTTTAACAAAAGATTCATATTATGGTGTTTTATTTCCTCAATAGAAGCCACGAATATTGAAAAATAATGTGGAAATTTCAGTGATAAAAAAGCTGTTGTGTAAAAATGAAGTATTTGTGTATATCACAGCACACACTGGGAATTTAGGAAGTCCAATTACTGAGCTTGGTCTCCTACAGTGAATTTACATTTGACCTCCCTGGAGTGAGGACAGTAACATCTGTCCCAGCTCTTTTATTTGTTTAGTAATTTCGTTCTTATAGATTTAGAAATTTTATGATTGAAGTACATTTTGCATTAGATACAGATCAAAAGAAACAGATTTTGCAAACTAAAAGACTTGTGGATATGTGGGTGCTTATTCAAAGTTTCTGTACAATAAGTAAATATCACTGCATAGAAGGCTCTATATCTTAACCCATAATTCTCCAGACTGAAGGTAACATTTTTCATTATCTCTGTAGAATCTGATTCCTTAATTTTCAATTTCTGTACAGGTCAAGGCTCTTTGACTTCTCCACTCAGCTCACAGAAGGCACCAGAGGACATTGAATGATGTCAATTTATGCTAGAAGCTACTTTTTTCTTGATAACTCATGTGATGGAGCCCACCCAAACCCCAGATGGTAACAGATTTCAATTACTGTTGACATAAATTGGATATGAAACAGATGTGGAAAGCCTAATGTAAATGTGAAGATTGTGTTGCCTGAAAGAGAATTCAATATTTCCTGTAGGATGTATTCTTTAGTAGTAAAGTTTTCCAGTTACACTCCCAACATTATTACAAATTCTTACTCATGGAATATCTAGAAATCATCTCTATATTAGTTTTAAGATACTATATGTCACTCATTTCTGCCTGATCCTATTCAGCTAGCCCAGCACTTCAATTACAATGAATTTTGAATTTTTTCTTTGTGTTTAATAAGGGTTTCTCCTGTTGTTTCTGAGATGACTTGCCACTTCTTTGTCAGCAGGAGTTTGTAATGTTACTCCCTTCCATAATCCTGCCAATTATTACTCCGGCCCTTGCATTTGCTACCTGAGGCAAAGGAAATCTCATGGTTCAACTTTTATCTTGCTGTGCCTCTACCTTCAGCAGAGGTGCACACTGTTTTTGCTCTCTGTTTCCACAGAAGATGCTAATTGTTTTCCTAAATTTATCTCAAATGACAGCACAGAGTTGCACATATTAGGTACAATAAGGCAATACCTACAACTTCAGCATGTTAATTCATTCACCTTATATAAAAAAGAATATTTACTTTAATGTGTTTCCATTCCATGCTTTTCTGCCAAACGTATTTTCAAATAATTGCAGCCACTATAATTTTCCAGGTGAAATAACTGCACTATAGCAAAATATTGCATGAAAATTCATAGCAGTTTGCTAACAAATTCATTTTTTAGTTAGCTTTCATTTCCTCAGTTCACTTTCACTTAAACACAGTCATGACTGGGAAAAAACACAAAACAAAACAAAAAAACACAACACCAACTAATCACAAACCATCTCATTTCCAGCATTTCAGAGTTTTAGGGTTTGTACTTTTGGAGTTTTTGCTTTTTCAAAACTCTGGGCCTATAGGCAGCTTATTCTCTCCATGAGAGAACCTTCTTTGTCCTGTTCCATTCAGCCCCCTGGCCCTTAAGGATAAAGATGTTTTTGGGTCTTCAGGATCTTCTCCCAGCTGAGAAAATTTTATTCTTCAGGTCAGCTTCTTGGTGTTGATGACTGAGTTTGCAAGGTCTTGTTCTCAGCCTTAAGATATTGCTCCTTTTGACTGTTACACAACAGCCTATGAATGTCACATATACTCAATCAGTTCTGAAGTTTCAAGGAAAATAGAAGGGCAAAGCTCTATTGCTACCATTGGGGAAAACAGAAACACAGCAGGGTGGAGAGTTTACTGGAATGGGATCATCTAAACTTCAAACTTTAGCATTCTTTGATTTTTTTTTTTCCCAGTGAAATTGCTCTATTTTAGCTCTCAACTTTTTTATTCACTTCTGAAAGCATTAACATCCTGAGAGAGGGAAAGGAGAAAGAAAGAAATGAGTGGGAGTGGTAAGGAGTGGAGGCATAAGGGTAAAAGGGAAAGGAGCAAAACCAGAAATATATAAAAATTCTGGAGTGGTAGGAAAGACATAAAGAAAGACCTGCCATTGAACAACTGAAAAGCATGGATTAAAATTTTGGAAGAAATGTGAGATTTGCTGCTGGAATTCAGGATAAGTAGCAAGTGGCACACAAGCAGGCTGGGAGGGGAAAAGGAGAGGAATGCAAGAAGCAACCCTTGTTATGCAGGATGAGTTCACGCCATAGAAATAGTAGCAAGTAACCCTCTGGTGCACAAGTTATACTTTTTCTAAAAAAAGAAACAACAGGGAAAAAAAATGAGGGTTTTTTCATCTTGGTAAATTTTAATACTTATCTAGCAGAAAAAATCTCTCCACTCATCAGTGACCATGCTGGAGAGAGTTTATTTTCACTGAAAAAACATAGTGTCAGCCAAGCTCTTTACCAGTATCTAAAGGTTAGCACATGCTCCAAAATCTGCTGCTCTGCTTCTCGCTTGTTCGCGCTTTGTGTTTTACAGCGATTTCTCTCTAACAGAGGTGAATTGTCTATACTGCTCACTCAGTACACTCTGCTGCTAGCTTCTGCTACTGCCAAAACACGCCTGGCATGTGCACTTTTCTTCTAAACCCTCAGTTCCATACCAGTCTTCTTTCCTTCTGCTAAGACTGCCATACACTCTTGGAAGCCTGCAAGAAGAGCACAGAACTAGGAAGAAGGAAGATCAACTTCTCATAGCTTAGCTGCTGCAATACATACTCTTCATGCAGTTTTCTGTGGCAAATAAGACGCTTGTTAATCCGGCTGCCATATGCAGAGATGACATTGGTATGTTCAGTGCAGGGCCAGGAATGCTGTGTGCTGTGCACGCTTTCTCCTAAGCATGAACCCTGCCTGCATAGTGGGTCAGCAGAGCAAAGTGAGAGGCATTTGTTATGGATGATGGACAGCTTTCACTGTACTGTGATGATTCAAGACCTGCTCCACCAGGTTCTGCCACCAGCTCACAGAAATGGAGGAGGAAGCTCTCCATTGCTTTTCACCAGGCGTGGAGAGTGGGAGGAACCAGTGCCAGGACACGTCCCCTCCTCTCTTTCCCACATGGGGTGGCGAGTGGTGGGAAGGGCAACAGCACATCCTTGAGAAAGGGACTAGTCAGAGTCTTCAAGAAATGGAGAAACAAGAAACAGAGAAACAAGAAACCAAGCTTGCATGGGATCCTGGCCTGCCACTGGCTAAATCTGAACGAGAGCAAGGTAAGACTAGGGAGATAAGGAGACAAACACGTTCTCTCCTTCACAATTTATTGTTTATTTACCAAACCCTTAGGCTCACCAGCATACTGTGATGTTTCAATACCTTTTTGGTAAATGATGTAACACAAAGAGCAGGGCTGCAGAACAATGCAAGAATTTTTTTGCAGAACCTTGTCCCACCTGGAGATCTGAAGGAGGGTGTGTGTAAACTAATTTAATCCTCCACTTGTGGGCAACTGCAGGTGGAACTTTGGACTTCAGTATGTTTCCTGATTGTCACCCAGGCTTCTTAGATGACTGCAGGCATGAAATGTCCATGGAAGTGAATTCATGGCATGCAGCTAGTCTTGCACTGAGGACCAAGGGCAAAATATTTATGAATTGGGCTAAAGACATTATCAACTTTTTGTGAATTAAAATATTTAAAATCTAGGCTTTGGAATAAAGTTGTAATTGAATACAGAATGCAATTTATATTTGATTATCTGGCTCACAACATTATGGAAAGGTTGATAAAATATAATAAATACTTAAAGCAGTGTTCTGATTTTAAATGGTAAATTAATTGCATTGGTGCGGTCTTTCTCTCCCTTACAAATCTGATCTATCTGAATTTCCACTGAAAAAAAGAGGATTTGAAGGACCTTACAGCCTCACTAGAAAGATAGTGAATTTTATGAGACTGGGTATTTTATTAGGTTGATCTTTCATGCAGACTTTTTAAACACATTAAGAAGGACATTAAGCCGCCGTGACATAACACATAGAGTAAACTGAAAAAATGTATCAGTTCAGCAAAGAATAGGTCAGAAATAAGCAGTATTATCAAGTTGAGGTAAAATAAAATTTCTCCCCTGTTACTAAAAATCTAGCCACTATTTAATCTTCTGAAAGAGCCTCTTTTTAGCAGCGTTTCCAAAATAGCTGCTAGAAACATCTGCCTTCCCCTCCATTTCTGTGCTACATAAACTGGTGAACACAGTTCACAGTTGGTTTGGAGAGCACTAAGTGATTGCTGTGTTTATGAAATCCTATTCCTGTTAGTCAAGGAAATGAGTTTGACTCACCAGGTTGTTTATGAGTTTTGCTTTATGAAAGCTACCGCTGACCTTGGACTGCTGTTCCACCAGCACTGCTCAAAACTTCTCTGGGTAGTTTTGCACAAGTTCCCATTTCTGTAAAGATCTCCTGCTTATTCAGAGGCTATGTTTTTTATAGGATTCCTAAGGTATTATAGTGGAAGTGGTGATATGCCTCATATAATACAGACACGCATTCACAGAAGTGCATAGCAGCACCTCTAATATTCTTAGTTCATTTACTCTCTGGGAGGATGGTTTACTCTCTCTGATCACTGACTTCTCATGCCACCAAATATGCAACAGCAGAATTGCTGCCTCTAAATTCAAGAATCATACCACAGACTTTAATCAATGCCTCAACAAATATAAAAATTAGCCTTTTGTATCCAAGACAGGGAAACTAAAAGATGAACCCTCAAGCATTTTGAAGTAACTAGAATTTTTGGTTTGAAACAGACTAAGATCTTAGCATTGCCAGAGCAATAAAGGTGGCTTACTAAAGAAAAGGGGAAAAAAATAGTTGAACCACTTGCAGTAATCTTTGTTTGAATGTTTCTTGTTTCTTTACTGCACTCTACTTTCTACTTGCTACACACTGAAAAACTTCTTTAAGACTTGTCCCCCTCTTCCTTCCATGGGTTCATGACACATGACTTCATTCACTTTAGGCTATTGTTCTTCCTTCCTTTATTTTTGTCTAGCATATCTTGTAAACCGAGGCTGGAAGTTAAAACCATCATAACCCATACAGAATGTATTTCAGCATGAGTCAGATTTTTTTTTTTTTTTTTCCCAGCTGAAGGGAAGTCAGAATAGAAGATAAAACATGCCTTTCCATCTTCTATACATAAAGTTCACCAGTGACAATACAATAAGAAATTTGCACATTGGTATATTTGTAATGAATGTACAACTGTATAGCTTGTTTAAACATATTGTTTATGGCATATAAGATGCAAGCTTACATATTTGAATTTTATTTGAAGTTGAGCTCATTTTCCAATGCTTCCAGGATTTTTAGCTTCTTTGATAAGCATAATGGTAACCCTACTGGAATTATTTAAAGAAGGGAGCAAAGAAAAATGAATCAGCAATTTTCAGCTTTGTTTTTTTTTCCTGCTTTCAGAGGTCAGAAATCCTTATTTCCTTTTTAAAGAATAAAAACTTTTGATAGAATTGTATCCTCTCTTTCTTCATAGAATGGATGCTCTGTGCTCTGCCAAAAGACATTTAAATATATATTTATCTTACCCTCTATGTACCAGGTTAATCTTTCTTGTACTTTTTGTGCCCTTTTTTATTTCTAGGGGCATAGTAAGACAGTGAAGAGCTTCACACTTTTTTTCTCTAAAGCATCTGACTCGTTGTTTTCTCTCCTGCTGCTACTCAGCTGGCCTTACAGAAAGGCAGCTCAGGGAGTTAAACTAGCAATAAAAAAAAAAAAAAAAAAAAAAAAAAAAAAAAAAAGGCACAAAAAATAGTTTTGAAAATCAAGAACTGCAACATCATGGCTAATATTCAGTAGGTCAACACAAGGGGCATCACCTGGCAATACCCTGAGCCCAGTTATATCAGATCCAATTTGTTGTGTAACATTCATTTTCTGGGGCTTACAAGCTGGCTTTGAGCATGCTAGAAATGCTTCCAGCACAGCACTGTTCCTGGTAGATGCCAGCAGCAGTAAATATAGAACGAAGCCAGCCTGTTCACAGTTCATATTGAGGTACTGTGTCAACAGCCTGTGATCTGAGGAATGCTTTTTGGACTGCCATCAAGTTCCTGAAGGACAGTGCAAAAACCAGGTCACAAGTGTGCCATGGTCTCCCATTTCCAGCTGCTGAATCAAAGGGAAGGAAAGGGAGCCAGGACTCAGTCTATCTATTCCTCTAGATGATCTATGCCCACGGGTGTAGGTGCAGCACAAATATTCTGCAGGTGCAAGCCAGAGTTGATAATGTCTACATGGTTCCACCTTGGGATGATCTTTTCTCAATACCTCCCCTATTCTGAGTTTGGACAGGCTATATACCGAGAAACAAACATACTAAGAAACTGAAAGAATAAAACAGGTAAATCAAGAGGTCCCTTGCATTACTTATGTAGGAAACTCATTATTATCTGAGTTTATAGCAACTTAATGCCAGCCATAAAGCCCTTTTCCCCCTTGATTTAAGCCTGCATGGCTGTCTACTGTCACTCTACTCTACTTCTACCTGCAGCCTTCTCTTCCAGCCATAATCAGGTAAGACAGGCTTCTGTCATCTCCTTGTTGGACTTTCAAATAGTCTCTCCTTCCTTCCTTTTTCTCCCTTAAAACCAATCTTGTGTCAAACCTACATGGTAAATTCAAAAGCATTTCTGCTGAGAAACTCTAGATTCATCTCTCATGTGTTCAGATCCAGTGTGGTACCCACAGTATGAAAAGATGTATTTGCATAGAAAAGTCTGTGGAGACTGGTTACAGGGTCATCTTGGCCTATAAAAATAATCAGGCCATTAAAGGAGGTTTCATTCCTGGTTGGAGATAAGAGAAAAAACTGATTTTAAAAAAGCCAAACAAATTAAAAGAGGGATCTGGTAATTCATTACAGAGGCAGGTTAGCACACATCTGTGGAGAACACTCACTGAAGAAATGTGGGTTTAATGAAATGCATCTGCCATGATTTTTTGAAAACACAGAAAGATTTTAATACCAAAAAAAGGCAAAATGGTCAAATGGTCATTTCCAACACACTTACAAAAGTATGAAAACCAGACTACTTTCTCAAATGTTGGAGAGAAATAAAGTACCCTGACTTGAGATTTCTTTCTTTTTTCCACCATCAGTCTAAAGCAATTACTATTTTTTCAGCTGAACAAATGTCATACAAATAAATGCAAAGTGAAGCTTTCCCTGTCATTTCATTCACAGCCACAAAAGTCCCTAAAAAACAAAGAGCTTGCATTTTTTTATTCTAAAGGAACCTAATTTCTGGTATCGACCTCTGCTTTTGTAACAGTTGTTGCATTCCAAACACCTCAAAGTTTAAGAGTTTAAAACTATGTTATAATTTTAGAAACTGTTTCTCTTAAAAAATAACCCCAGCTCAGATTGCTTAATTAAAAATGATAAAGTAGGCAGGTGCCACTTCATTTCACATCATCATATATATTAAAAGGAAAGACAGTCATGTAGGTAGAAATACATCCCTCTTGGTGATGCAAGCTTTAAGGAGCATTAGACATTAGCTAAAGATCTGGCCTTACCCATGAAAGGCTGGAAATACACCCATTAAGAAGGTTTTATCCAAGATTTCCTGCAATTCACAGAGCTGAAGTTCACAGAGTGCTTCCAGCAGTTGCACTGCATAGGAATTTAATTTGGGTAAACATTCTCACCTCCAGACACACAAGTGAGTTTCCCCAATATCAGTCAAGTCCAAATCTCTGATAGTGCTAATTCAGTGATAATGAGCTGCAGCTGGTTTTAAAACAAGGAGAATTCTGAGGCCCGAAAAGACAATTATACACTAAACTGATGGCAAAGCCAGGAACTTTTGCAAATTTGTCCAAGAGCTTTGAGCTATTTAATTAATATGGTAAACAAGGATGTTTTATCTTTTCAGGTATGCTTCATCCATAATCAGAAGTCCTGCACATAATTTAAAGGTTCGTATAAAAGGAAGTTCAAAGAACAGGAATTGCATGGATGATTTCTGTAATCCATACAAATGAAAAGGTAAGACTTCAACAGGTCTTTCCTTTAAATAAAAAAATCATCACCAGTGACACTAAACCTATGTTGCTTACTAACCACTTGCTTTTGGTTTGAATTAAATTATTCCATAAAATTGTTTAAAACTGAAATGGATAAAAAGAGCTACACAATTTACCTTTTTGTTTTGGTTTGGTTTTTTGTTTAGGTTTTTTTGTTTGTTTGTTTGTTTGTTTGTTTGGGGGGATTTTTTTTTATGTTTTCATCTGGGGGAAAGAGATTAAGATGTTTGTTTCAATTCTATTTAATGTTTTTTACTTGTTTGGGTTTTTTAATAGTTTGCTTGCTTGTTTTTGGTTGGGTTTGGTTTTCTTTTTTCAATTTTTTACCTGATTTTTTTTGCTTTTGACACAGAATTGGGAGCAGGGGAAAAACATTGCTTGCAAATCTTCTCCCAACCTCCAGTCTCCAGAAAACCAGTGCTCCAGCTGCAGGACAATGGAGCATCTTCCCACCACTGGGACCCCAGGCAGCACAGACCCATTTCCACACAAGTAACACAATTTATGATGTCATTACATTATTATTTCCTATTTTATTACCTTGTTATTGTACTGTTTATTGTTTCATGATTTTATTTTTTCAATATTTCACTATTTCATTATTCCATTTAAAAAGTTTTATTTTCTTATAGTTGGTTTCTTTGTTGGTTTATAATTGCTATTGTTGGTTTCTCACACCACAACTTCCCCGAAACAAGAAGCTGAGCAAGTCCAGAGGAGCCTGTGATGATGATTAGAGGCTGTAGCAAATCTGCTGTGAAGATTGGTTGATAAAGTTGGAGCTGTCCAGCCAGGGAAGGGAAGGCTCTGATGAGTCCTTCTACCTTCTCTCAATGCCTAAAGGGGCTACAAGAGAGCTGGAGAGGGAGTATGGAGTGACAGAACAAGAAGGAATTGTTTTGAACTAAAAAAGAAGAGGATTAGATTAAATATTTGCAATAAATACTTCCCTGTGAGGGTGGTAAATCCCTGGCACACATTGCCCAGAGAAGTTGCGAGTGCCCCATGCCTGGAAGAATCAAGGATCAAGGTCAGACAGAATTGTGAACAACCTCATCTGGTGAAAGGTGTTCCTGTCCATGACAGAGGGAAAAGTTCCCTTCCAACCCAAACCACTCCGTGATCTGTGAGTTTATGTGTATTATTTACTATTGCTGCTACTGTATTACTCTCGCTGTTATTCCTTTTGAAGATCTATTAAAAGAGTTTAAACAAATGCACATTTGTGCCAGTCAAAATGGCAAGCAGTCACTCTGACAGACAGCATTTCCATAAATCTATATTGCAGGAAAGAAAAACCATAAAAAAATCTGATGCCTAGTTTATTTCACCCTTGCCTCCCTGTAAGTCCAAGAGCTACAAGGTTATCGTTGCCATACGTCGCAAATTCGCCACCGTGCTGACGCAAATCAAGGCTGCACTTGGCACAGGCTGCTGGCACTCAGTGGCAGAATAAAGCAACAAAGGACATTTTCAGTCGATAATTGAGTTGCATTTATTCACTTCAGATTGCTATCTAAGTAGATAATATTTCTGCTGTTCTCTTTTCTGAAATGCCTCTTGTGTCTCCCTGAATGTATTAAGGGAACACAAGTTACTTTAAGACTTTTAAATAATTTGCACAGTTGCTTGACAAGATGTTTGTTAGTAGTTCAGTTGATTAATCTGGAAAGACACGGCCCTATCAATGTCTAAAAATCAACAACTGTAGGTGCTGCTTTGGGAATGCTGATGTCTGAGGAATGCTGGCCTGAATTTCTGGCACAGATAAAGCTTTACACAGTCCCTGGCTCTGCACATCCACTTTAAGAGTTTAAAGATACTTGATTTTTCATTTGGTGATTTTTCTCTCTCTGAAATGAAGCTAACACTGCTTTGAGAAGTGCTGTATAAAACAGTGACTGACAATATCTTCCTGGGATGACTGGAGGGACAACTCAGACAAAGGTCATGTCAGTGGGCAATTAAAATATAAACACAACACTGGTTTGAGTACATTCTTTTGGGGTCATTGTTGCAGTGCTGAAAGAAAAGTTATCTGCTCTTACTCCACCTACTTTGCCAGGAAGAGGTATGATTTGAAGGACTCATGAAGGAGGAGGAGGGGACAGGAGAGTTGAGCAGGCAAAGAAGAATCATCAGGGCTCCCAAGGGTTTCCAAGGGTGTTCAAAGAGGAGCACAGCCAGCACTTAATTTTCCATAGAAATCCCTCCCTCAGCAGCAGATCGTAACATCATAGAATCACTTAGGTTGGACAAGACCCTTAAGACCATTTAGTCCAACCATTAAACCAGCACTGCTAAGTCCATAGCTAAACCATGCCCCTTAGTATGACATCTACACATCTTTGAAATACCACTCGGGGTGGTGACTCTACTACTTCCCTGTACAGTCTGTTCCAGGACTTGGCAACCCTATTGGTGAACAAATATTTCCTAATATCCAGTCTAAACCTACCCTGGAGCAACTTGAGGCTGTTTTCTCTCATCCTACTGCTTGTTACCAGGGAGAAGCGAGTGACGCTCATGATGAAGCAGCTATTAGAAACTGGAATACATCTTCAGTTCTCCCAGACTCACAGAAATCCAGATGGATGAAGTACAGAGAGAGTTTCACCTGCTGGGGAACACACTTTTTGTGGTGTTTGCATGAGGAAGGCAAGGGGACAAGACACCTACACAGCAAAGCAATGGGGGATGCACTCCAGAGAGCTGTACAAGTGAAGCATCCTGCTTCCCAGCAAAGGGCCACACCTGAGGGACAGGTGCTTGGGCAAACCTGAGGTCTGAGATATTTCAGTTAAGAAGAGGCCAGGAAGCCACTGGAAATGGCAGGATCTTTTTCCACATGGCAGGAGAACTGCTGGACAGCTGGGGCATTTGTAGGCTCAGGAAAACCAGGATTGCTATAGGTAAGGGTCTTCCCCCAGCAGGTGACTTGCACTGACTCAAGCATTGGCTAAACAGCACCATAAATTTCCTTTTTGATAAAAATATCATCTCTCTTCTTTCCCAAAACACCAAAAAGAAAAAAAAAAAAAAAAAAAAAAAAAAAAGATAAAAGTGTTTAGGAGTAAACAAAGCATTGCATGGTCATTTCCCTGAGGGATGCACATAGGTTCCTTAAGGGAATCTATGTTGGTTTCTGCTGGGATAGGGGTAATTTTCTTCACAGTGTATGGAGTGTTTTGGATTTGTGCTGAACACAGGGTTGATACTACAGAGGTGTTTCTGATATTGCTGAACAGGGTTTACACAGAGCCAAGGCCTTTTCTGCTGTTCACACTGCCACACAGGTGAGGAATCTGGGGGTGCTTGGGAGGGACAAGCTGTCTGGACAGGTGATCCCAACTGACCAGAGGGATATCCAGACCATATGGCATCAGGCTCAGTACATAAAGTCGGGGAAGGAGGACAAAGGTGACATTTTGAGTGACGGTGTTTGCGTTCCCAAGTGTCTATTCACATGATGGGGCTCTGCTCTCCTGGAAATGGCTAAACCCCTGCCTGCCCATGGGTGGGCAGGGATGAATTCCCATGGGTGGGAAGGGGTGAATGAATTCCTTGTTTTGCCTTGCTTTTTTGATTTCCCTATTAAACTGTTTTTTTCTCAGCTCATGAGTTTTTTGGCTTTTCTCCCTCCAATTCTCTCTGTGATTTCACTTGTGGAGAAGTGAGTTAGTAACTGTGTGGGGCTTGGTTGCTGGCTGAGTGAAAAAAGTATCTCTAAAATCTTCCAGCTAAAGAGCGTTTACCAACCCATTGTATCAGTTTCACAAGGTGCTTCCATCCTTCCCAATACATACACTCATGTGAAAATAATCCAAGCCTAGCAAAACACCTCATTCAAGCTCATAAAGACCAGATTAGATTGGTTAGATAATGTTTACTTTCTGAGACTCAGAGAATGAGTCACTTTCTCTTCCTGTGCTGCCTTTGTTTTAGATTAGGACATATGAAGCTCACTGCCAGAAGTCATCACTACTGGGAAACAACATACTGGGAAACTACATGTTTTATTGTTGGGGATTTTTTGTACTCACATGACCCTTGTTATATAATAGCTACACAGAGGGAACAAAAAAATTGAAAAGCTACAGATAAGTCTGGTAACTGCTGGAAAATGTAGAAACAAGGCAGGAGTTGCACAAGGCTCCTGGTATTGCCTAAGTTGCTCTGACAGGGGCTGTCCTCCTGCTCTCTCCTCCTTACAGGATGGTTGTGACAGCCTGCCTGCCAGGCACTGGCACAGGAGAGGGCAGGAGCAGGCCTGTGCAGCATGCACAAAACACCTTTTCTCTAAGGAAAAGCAAAAGAGCAAGGGGTACAGCCTCTGCTCTGTTAGCTCTCTCCACTCCACCCATCATGAAGCCCAGAGTGGCCCTGCTCAGGAGCTGGCACAGCACAAGGGAGATTTGCCACCCTAAAGCTGTGGCAGAGGGAAGAGTCTATCTCCACTTGCTGGGCAAATCCAAGTGTGTCCACTGTGTAATCCAGGATGCTTTTACAGAAGAGGGGTGCTAATCACTGTGAGTTGCACTGAAATATCTAAAAGGAAAATAAAAGGACAAAAATTGTAGTTAAAATCAAGATCTGCTCTGCTGATAGAGTCCATGCATCTCAGCACTGACTCAAAATTTCAAAATTTTGTGCTAAAGTTTGAACTTTGTTATTTTTTTCCAGCAATTTTCAATTAAAATACTTCCATCTAAGGAGCTGTGTATTTTCTTTTAAGATAGGAAACTGACGATTTGCAAAGTTTAAAAAGTGATTTTAAATTTTCATGGTTTCAGTTAAGAAACACACGAGTTTACAGTGTGTCATGAATCTACATGATCTGCAATTTAATTTGTGCTCTTTAAATTAGATACTTTATCTTAGACTTTCTTATTCAGAAGTGCTTTATACAGTAATAGTATTTTGGTGCAGCAGCATGGAACTGGATGGTGATTGCTGCTACCTCTCCTTGAGTGTCTTCTGAGAAAGCCACTGGGACAGGAACAGTGTGTTGGGTTGATGTTACCAGAAATGTGCATTCCATCACCATCTGCTGAAGCTGGGTGGGCTAGTGACCCTTATCTCCATGGCACATATTATCTGCTAATGGGCCATCTTTAAACCAGCTGGGGCAATCAGCTTTATATTTTCCACAACCCATCCTCCAGGAAGATATCATCTGCTGCTGGCCCATTTAGTCCCACTGTATGACTGATAAAATTACATCATCCCACTGGGAGATGCTCCAGCCAGGGGAGGAGCCAAGCCTTTCCTACCTAGATAAAAACTGAGATTTTGGACAGAAAGATACCTTCTTTCCACTGGATTCCAGAGGAGAAGCTGGACCTTTCCACATCATCCCTGGACTTTTGAAGGAAGCTTCTCCAGGAGCACTGCTCCAGCTGAACCACATTTGCCACTGCAGGGGGACTGTAGCCACCATTTAATGGCACTGCTGCCAACACTCTGACTGACTGACAGGATGTCAAGTTGGATTCTGACTCTGTCAGTATTTTGGGATTGTTCTTTGTAATACTGTATTTTTATTTTCATTTTCCTAGTAAAGAACTGTTATTCCTATTTCCCATATCTTTGCCTGAGAGCCCCTTAATTTCAAAATTATAATAATTTGCAGGGAGAGGGTTTACAATCTCCTTTTCAAATAGAAGCTTCTTTATTGACAGATAACTGTCCTTTCAAACCAGGACACACAGGCAGTCACTGAATTCACAGTTGCACACACCACAGATAAATCAGCGAAGGAAGACAAGAATGATCTCCTGCACCAAGTTCCAGTGATTGCAAAGTCACACTGAAGGAGTCCAGGCACAAAAGAGCCAAATCAGTGCAGTGTCCCAGGTTAAGTGTGGGGTCAGGGGTCAATAGTCTGAGGCACGGGGCCAGGATAAGGGGAGGGCAAAGGGCAGTGACCTACAGGGAATTGAGGATTGGCACAGTGCTGCAGGTCCCAGGAGAGAAGCCTCTTTGTCTCACTTCAGGTAGTCAGGCATCCTTGAAGCCTGTGGCAGACTTTTCCAGGGTGTTACCCCAGAAATTCCCCTGGTAGGCTCAAGGGCCTCCACATTTTGGCACTACTGGTGTAACAAATGGTCTTGCAATACAGTTGTCTCATAAGAAGCATTTCTTCAAGTCATAACCCTCTATAAGATTACTCCTTTTTACTTTCTTCCAAGATTTACAGTAGTTAAAAATGCAGAAGAATAAAACTGAATTACCAAACCTGTGATCTACATCCCGCATCCAAAAGCACAAAGCCAGCTGTGACATTTCTGCCTGTCCAGAAGTGAGCTTGCCAGGTAAGGAGCTTTCTTTTTCTAAAGGTCATAGAATTTCAGCAAACATTCTACACTTCTCTCCAAGTAGCAGAATCTGCTTCTTAGAAGGATACTGCTAAAAGGAGAGGAATAACAGAGATCAAGGAAAAAGTCTTACTACACCTAGATATATGTATTCTCTTCTGCACTCTCATTTTAAAAGTGATGAGTTTTTGAATCCAGGGTTACCATGGCACTTGTATTTTCTGCCAAAAACTTATTTTATACTGAGTTTATACTTCAGAGTAATGGTTTCCTTGCCAACATTTCACATTTCATGTACCTGATTCATGCTTATTATTGACATATGGACTGATTGGTGAATCATATTTGCACACTTACTCAGCATTAACTAAACTCACCATTTTTAACATGGTTATTTCTGAATTTATGTCCAGCACTCCCTGACTTACTGCATGAATATTGTAATTAAAAATTTCAGGAAGTATGAAAGTCTGCTTTGAAAAACCTCTATTTTTTCCAGTGAGAATTATATTTGTGGTTAATTCTTTAGGCAAGTTTTAGTTTTGAAAACCTTATTTGGCCTCTTTTTAAGTGAAAACAGGCCATACAGGCCAGCACCATGACAGTTTTGACTTTGTTTCACAAGTGTCAACTTACTTAGTTTGTATTTTGGCTTTTACGTAGAAGCTGAAGATATTTATGATCTAACAAGAATATTATAAGATCTTTTTGCCTGAAACATAATGAAAACTTCATTAAGAATACGTCTTATTGAAACTGCCTCTCAGACTGCTGAAAAAAAATATTATGTCAACTTGAATTTTTAAATTTCTATCCATGTCTCTGTAGAATATTAAAGCCTCTGAATGTAGAGTTAGGATATCTTGTCTGATTTTTGGGGAAGACAATAGATAAATAGGTAAATGCAATTTTAATTATCACTTTTATTAACAATCTCAAAGAAATTCTAAGAAATCTGAGCTCTGTCTTCACATATTCCACAAAACCCAAGTATCATGCCAAAGATTACTGATTTGGATATAAACTGCTAAAGGAAGCACAATATAAAAGATAATACATCATGTATCATTATATCAGTGTACTTTCCTTTATGTCAAGTGAACTATTTAAGTTTTCAAGAGGAAAGCTAACCATGCCACTTAGATTACTAAACCATTTCAGGTTTCTGAATGAATATTTATGACCCAATGTTCTATTCTGGTCAAATATTTTTTTTGTTTGTGAAGAAGACACAACAGAATTTAGTGAGATTAGGAATTAAGATGTATGAAGGGCTACTGTGGGAGTTAAAGGCTATGCAAATGAGAGAATTGAGGGTGTGCATGGCATATCACAGAATCACTGAATGATTTGGATTGAAAGAGATCTTTAAAGAACATCTAGTCCAACCTCCCTCCACTGACCAGGGACATCTTCAAGCAGATCAGCCTGTTCAGAGCACCATTTGACCTGACCTTTAATGTTTCCAGTGATGGGACATCTACCACCTCTCTGGACCACCTGTTCAAGTGTTTCACCATCCTCATGGTAGAACAACTTATTTCATATATCTAATATAAATTTACTCTTTGGATTTAAAGTATTACTCCTTGTACTATTGCAACAGTCTGGTAGTTGATGCACTTAGCAAATGTCCTTAAAAATGTCATATTTTCTGTCCTTATCTTGTTAGGTGCTTGTTAGGCTCATGGTCCTTGACCCAGCTGTAGATTCTCGATTTAGGGGCCAAACATCTGAGCCTGCCCAATGCCTTTTACACCTGCCTACCATCTGAGCTGGAAATTCAAAGGCATCAATGTTGTAGCTCTATGGAAATGTTGGACTTGGTGAGAGTCCATCTCTCTTTCTCAGAGGTTGTGGCTTCGCCAAATAATGACATTCACAGGAATGGCTCTCTCCAGATGCCTGTGTGATCCTGAGCTAGCAGCACTGAGAGTCTTTGTAACAGACTTTGCAGAGATAATTACTTACACCAATGTGTTTTCAACCCTGTAGGTAAACAAGATTGAGTGTTCCAACTCTTTCAGCACTGCTTAACCAGCTCTCCAACCTACACAGGCGCTGTAATTCTCTGTTTGGATGACCCATAAAGTCCTTAACCTGAAGCAGTGTTTGACTCTCAGAGCACTCTGTGGGGTCCCCTGCACTCCCTTGCACCAAACTGATCACCAGCCGAGTTATACAACAAAGAGATCATTAGAAAAAGAGGGAAAACTCTAATTAAGTGCCCCTGCACTTAAATAGCCAAAGGTCTAAAAAACAGTTTTTCAGCACCAGCTAATACAGCCACAGCCAGGTTTCTGGCTCTGGCTTAATAAGTGCTGAGGTCCATTGTGTACATATGAATCCAGAAGGAGTCCACTTTAAGTCAGTAAAGCACCCAAAACATCTGTTATTTAATTTCTCTACATTATATAAAGCAACTCCAGGCATTAAATTATTATAGTTATCAGTGGACTTAATGTTGAACAGAAGAGGTAAGCAGTAGCCCTGCAAATGTATTTAGTGTTTCCCACAAAGTCTGCTGTATTTAGCTTCTCAAATAAAGAAACAACAGGTAGGTTAAAATATAACTAGCAGAAAGACAAGAATTCTTATCTCCAGGGCACAATGGAAAAAGCAGCCCAGAGTAAATCTCATCAATCCCTCGATGATGAAAATCTAACACAGCAGCTGTTTGTCTGGGAACACTCTCTCAACACATTTTGATTTCACAGCACTGAACTAATCTTTTCTGGAGAGTATATGCAAACATCAGCTCTCCTTGCAAATGGGGTGGACCATTCCCCTCTTCTGATACAACTGAGTGGGTATTGTAGCACTGACAGTTATTTGGGACTGTGCTCTAGACAAGGGGATGGAAGAGGGAAAGGATATCCACAGCTCTGGGAATCTTCAAAGAGAAGAAGCAAAAAATCATGCATATGCACTAATGAAAAACTAATTTTAACCTGGTAACAGAACATTTGCTCACAAGATGTATAATTAACCAATAAAACTCAAATGCCACTGGATTTAAAAACTGAGTTGGAGACAAGAAGGATTATGTATTTATAATGCAAACATCTATAGATATGTTAAGGTAAGAAAGACAGCTGCCCTTACACTTTATATTTGTGTATAGGAACTGTTTTGTGCCAACAAGATGAAGTCAGCAGAAAAACTGATGCCATTAAATCAGTGAAAATCCTAGGCTGCAGCACTATGAACATGCACTGCTTCAGTATAGTGCTCTGTTGTAATCACAATTTCATGGTGCTTTAAGTTGAAAAATCCTCCATTCCTGAAATAAAAAATAAATAATAAAATCTTAAAAATATTGTTATCAGTGCTTCTGTAAGGATGATGACAAGCATCGATGTTAAAGCTTACATGTGAAGCACAATAGAAAGCAAACATAATATACTACACTTTCTCTAAACCACAATGATTTTCAACACACAATCTCAGTTCTTAAAGTAATACTTTTTTTAATACAATGAATCAGACTGATGTGTAGGACTGAGGAAAATAAATTCATCACAGTACTTCCCAATATCACACAAGCCAGGGACTACATGCCAGAGTACTTGCAGATCTTTAGCTGTAAAACTGCAAAACTTTCTCCACAGATATTTTCAGCATTTTCTGATGAAGGAAAGCAGAGCAAAAATAGCAATTCTGATATTTCCAAATAATACAATTTGGCAAACTTAGATGGGTTTCACTTTTCTCTCAGAAAAGAGTACATCAATTTCAAGGGGTCACTGTAGGTGGTAGAGAGTTGTAGAATAATTCTGAAGCAAAGTTAAGTTTTTTTTCTAACAATCTCAATTATGTTTTATATATTGTAATTACAAGAAAATATATTAATTATGCAGTATTAGAATGTAATAACAAAGTGATCATAAACCCAATGCAATTTGTCAGCTGTCTCTTTGCCATGGCATTAAAATCTGAAAGACACATGTGCAACTCTTAAACAAAAGTGCTACACAGCAAAATAAATATTTCAAAATATTCCATATTCTATGAAGATAAAAGTTTGTTTCTTATGGAAGGGAAGATTTTATGTGGATATGCATACGTTGCTCTGGAAATCAGCCTCATAAGATGCACCTTTGCTAGTGGTTTTCTTGCATTGTTTAGATCTTTGATAGTTTAGGTCAACTCACATAAGTGGGTTTTAGTTCTTTTTTTTCTATGCACATGAAGGACTGTTTGGCCTTTTTTCACCTGGATTTTCTAGTAGTGATTTTTTAATTTGCCAAGATTTTTGCATTAGGTGCATTTCAGAAAATAGCAGTCATTCTCAGCCACGACCCTTAACTCTTTAGGAAGGCAAATGCAGACCACTTCTCCTGCCAATAAGAAGCATGAATGTCAAATTCCCATGGCTTTTTTTTTTTGTGCAGTAAGGATAACACTGAGAGGAAGCAACATCCTTGAAGTATCAGCTTTTACACTCATGTTTCTTGCATTCTCTATGATAGATTTAAGAAATTTCTGTTGCATTTTTGCCTTCATACATGCATCTTTCTATATGAAGAAAAATTTTACCAGCTGCATATTAGTATGGTATGAAAGGATTACCTTGAGAAAAATACATGCTGACATAAAGAATAAAGTTCTATTTCTTTCCAGTGAAAGTAGCCCACATTTATCTATTCATCTCAAGACACAGCAAACACTCAGAATTATTAGGGTAATGAATAAAGCAGAGAAAATAATGATGCTCATGATTACAGCTTGAGCAATTTTCCATTTCCATTGTTTGTGCTGTGGAAGACAAAGAGACACAATTTGAAAATTGAAAGAAGCCTTGCCACCAAGACACTGAAACAGTTGAATAATCTGCATATGGATGACTAAATTAAAGTAAACAACTCTGTGATAAATTAAGGACTATTTGTTTTTCATTTACTGCTACATGAAAACATGTTATTTTTAAAAGGGACAACCATTACACAAAAGAACTGCCCTTGCCAAACTGTTGATGCTTAGTACAACAGTTGTGTGTACTTCATCACCCAAGATCATGATATTTCTATCTGCTATGCATTTAAATTCAAAATGTCCAGCTGAGCTTGACTATCAGCTACCCACCTCTGCTTGGGTACCTGTGGTCAGCCTGAAAATCTCAAAAAGAGATAACATGCCTATTTTACAAGCAAGCAGAACAGAAAAGGTTTAAAATAGGGCATTTCTAACTCAAATCAATGCTCATTGAGCTGCATGGAGGCTTTTGGACATCTGTTTAAAATCTTCCTTGTGACTGGTCAATGTCACAGAGTAGAAAAGGAGACAAAACCTGGTGAGGGTCATTTTCCATCCTCCAGACTAAAGCAGCTTCAATCACACCTGTCATTCCTGAAGAACGTTTGCCTAACCTGTTCTTCACAACTACAACATGACACCAGTGCTCCACACCTTTTCTGCACAGCACTTCCTTATCCCTAAGAAAAAACCTTAGCTAATAATTAAAGCTTCCTTTTTATAAGGTAAACTCAGTGCTTTCTGATCCATTTCTTGTCTGTACAGAACAGACTGACTAGCTTTTGCAACTATTTTTGTGCATTAAAAGGCTTATTTTTCTCTGTTACACAAACCTCTAAATAATTTTTTTCTTCCCCTCAGAGACTTTTTCTCCTATATCTTTGACTATTTCTTTCATTAATGTTGTGTAGTGTGTCTAGCACAGGCAAAATCACCAGGCACCTACTAGAATTATTTACTCATTTTCTGATGTGAGATAAGGGTCCAGGGGAGAACAAACCAGGCTCAAACTTTAAAGGGTATAAAAGAAAACTTTACTAACAGAATTAAAATAAAAGTAATAATAAAATCAGAATAAACCTTCAGAACGCTTCTCTTCCCCCCACACCCTCTTTTCTTTCCCACTGATAATGTATAAGTCAAAACCTAGGACTTTGACTCCGTTTACCACCTCTAGAATGGTCTTTCTTCAGTTCACTTAGGGAGAGGAGTCTCTCTTGCCATGCCATGAAGACTGTCTCCACAAGAAGCAGTTCTCTTGTGGCTTTAGTGTCACAGCAAATCAGGAGTAGGGAAAAGAAAATCTGTTTGCAGTGTGAAAGTCCCTCCCATGCCTTGCAGCTTTCCCACAGCTGCTTTCATGGGCCATGTCAACTTATGGGGTGCTCTTTAAAGGATGAACTGCTCTAGCATAAAACAAAAGTTCTTTTACCTCTAGGAACAGTGGTTTTCCTTCTGTCCCTGGAGCAAAGTTTCTCATCTCTCTCTGTTCAGGTTTCTCATTGGATCACAGCAACATCTACTTGTTTCTGTACTGGTGCCTCATCTCACGGTTTGAATACTACATTCCCCCAGGGCATTTCCATTAGTTCCAGGAAAAAACAAAGTCTGAAACATAAAATATATCTTCACCATAGACTTACAAAAGAATTTCACCCAAGACTAAGGCATCTCCTCGATTCCCTCCTACCTGGGATTTGCCTCCTTCTTCACTGAGTCCCATGTTGCTCTCTAAGTGCCCTCATCTTTCCTATTCCTGATTCAGGAGAGAATTGGTGTGCATAGCTTCATTTGTTCTAGTTTTATCAATAGAAACAGTTTTTATAGAGTCCTGCAGCACTGAAAAGTTAATCTTGGCCAAGTTCTGCATCAGGGAAATCACTCTGTCTGTTGGCCACAGGGTTTGTGCTGACACCATGCGAGCCACGCTGGCCCCACTCTGGGTCCCCCTTTTATGCGGGGCACCGAAAACAGGAAAAGCAGATAAACAGGTAAAGTTTATTGTGATCAACGCTTCAGCTGTGTGGGCCCGGCCACGCCGATTCCGGCCGAGCAGCGCTGGCCACACGGCCGCTCCCGACCAGGCCGGCAGCAGCCACACCCGGCGCTGGTGCCGGAGCAGACAAAGTTTATTTTGTGAGTCACGCCGAGATAGCACGGCCGTGCGGCACTGCTCCAGGCGCGCAGTGCTGGCGCTGGCGCTGGCGCTGGTGCTGGCACTGACATGGCACGGCTGCTCCTGGCCTGGCACGGCCCAGGGGCACAAAATCTCAGCCAGGCCGCGCCGCACTGCGGGCTGAGCCAACCTGGCCACGCAGGGCTGGCCCGGGCCTGGCCAGCGGCCTCCTCAAAAGCCGCACACCAAGACATTTTCCATGGGCTTTGTTCATTTTTAAATGTGCTTATTCTGCAGAGGCCCAGCAGCTCTTAAGTGGTTTAACCAGGTGTCAATCTTCAAATCCGGCCAGCTGATTGGCTCCTCAAACCCAGCCAGCTGATTGGTCCTTCAAACTTAGCTAGCTGATTGGCTCTTCAAATACAGCTAGTTGATTGGCTCTTCAAATCCAGCCAGCTGATTGGCTCTTCAAGCTTAGCCAGCTGATTGGATCTTCAAATCTAGCCTGCTGATTGGCTCTTCAGACCTAGCTAGCTGATTGGCTCTTCAAACCCAGCCAGCTGATTGGCTATTCAAACCCAGCCAGCGGATTGGCTCTTCAAACCCAGCCAGCTGATTGGCTATTCAAACCCAGCCAGCTGATTGGCTCCGCCAGGCTCCCCACAGGGAACCACCTCCCAGCGGATGACCAGACTTTGTTAAACTATAAATGTTTTCTGTAGTACAGCGCCGCCGTGTAGAACTGAACGATGAAGAAAGGTTATTTCACCTCATTCACACACAGCTCATCTTCTAATTTCACTCCTTTAGAATTGCCTGCTTCCTCAGATGAAGAGCACTGGTATCTCACACAACACACGGATGACGATCATTCCTAGGCCCCTTTTTATCAAAATGTTGCTGACTCAGTTTTTTTCCATTCTGCCCTTTAGAATTATATTATTCAATAATCTGAATACTTGAAGTCTGCTTTCCGTTTGAAAAGATGTTTTCTGAGGTGCAATGCTCTGCACTTGTCTGCTGATTTGCATTCACCAGCTTGTCAAGGCCAATTATAAAGTTAAGCCTGTTTATACATTCTTTTTCAGCCTAATGTTACCTCTGAATTTCATGACCGTGCTCTTATTTCATCATCCCTGCTGAGTGCCACACAGAGTCATGTTCCCTGACTTTAAGCTGCTGAATTCTGGGAGCAGTTTTCCAGCGAGCATTGCACGGAGCCTCCGGCACGTACAGCTGAACATGATTCCACACCAAAATGTGTTGGGAGAAGCAACACTAATGCTAAAGCTAAAGCCAGAATGCATAACGTCTGCTGTTTCTACCTATTGAGAAACCTTTTATGTTTTCAAAAGGAGAAATTAAATTGTTTAGATGTGATTCGTTCTTGACATGTTTTTGTCGGCCATTTCTCAGTTCTTTGTTTTCTTCAAGATACTCAAATTCTGCCACAATTGCCAAGCATTTCTTTGGAACTTTCTAGTAAGCTGAGAGACAATTTGCTACGTCACTCTTTTCTCCCTCTTTAAAGCATGATAGACAGCAGGCTTTTCTTTTTTATTATTATTTTATTTTAATTTTTATTATTATTTTTATTTCAGCCAGCGGTGTTTTGCTCATCCTCCATATCTTTTCAGAAGTAGCTGCAAATTACAGACATGTCATATGGGAATACACCAACTTCCACCTTTGCTCACAAACCTGAGATATTCCTTTAATGCAAAATTAATTTCACTGGAGCCAGTTGGAAGTGAACATTTAATCTTTTGTATAAGGGAAGGCTTGGTTCCTTCAGAACATTCTGAGGCAACCAAGGAAATACATCTACAATTCTTCAAGTAATTTTTTTCCTCTGTTTGCTATGTCTTCACTATAATAATTGTTTTCCAGCATTGCTCTCACATCACATTTAAGTTTTCCAGCACTGGCTACTCAGATTTTCCACATCAAGAAGGAACTGAATTTCTGCAAGACTGAGAAAAATGTTTTGGCTGAGAAGGAAATCAGCTCTCTATACAATACCAGTGCATAGTAATCAGGAATTCAGTGTTCTCAAATGATGCTGAATGGCCAAACTTGATGCAACTGTAGTAAAATTAAGCCAGGTGCTTGCAGGAGTGTCTTAGGAGGAAGAATAGATAAAGGAGGCACACACATCATAGCACAGTAAATATTACAGGGATCTTTTTGAAGGAGAGATCAGGGCATCTCCAAAATGATGCAGCAGGTCTTCCAAACCTTGAACAGTTTGCATTTTCACTCTTAATGATCTGGTTATCATGTGATCATGTGAAAAGAAGTGAAAGAATGAAATATTTGAGGCACAGAATGTAATTTCATCATATATCTATATTTTATTTATATTTGAAGGGCTGTTGCATAAACACCTATTTTCAGGATGTCAGCAAAATTACTTGGAGTCACTGAGCTATGCAAGCTGTTTGGCAGATAATTGGCACACCCTGCTGCTGAAGATTAACACTGTTCTCTGTTCAGATGTAATATGAAGGCATTGGCCAATATCTTTTTATTGTAGTTATGTTGAGTCACTGGCTAATGTAAAAAACAAGCAAACAACAAATCCAACTACCAAAACAATAAAAAATTTTCACCCAGTTGTTGTTTTTTTGTTGTTGTTGTTGTTGTTTTTCCCAAAAATGCCAACATCACAATATATTGTCTCCTTTTGGTACACTAAATGAATTATGTTAAAATATCTATTCCCTGATTATGCTTGAGAAACCTTCAGAATTAAGAGGGAGTGAGTTTCATTTGGCCTTGGTCCCTGTAAAATGTTAGACAATCATCATCATCTGCTCTTGAATGGAGGAATTTGATGGTGAAAAACTGGCATGGTTAGCTCTTCTTTCCCTCACACCTCCAAGGGAGGGACACAGTTCTGCTCAGAGATGTGCATCAGCCAGGAGGACTCCTAAAGCTCTCCCAACCAGGCATGTTGCTGGCTTCCTCTGAATCTCATAACCTCATGAGATCCTTTCCAGGATATCAGTGTTCTTTTTCAAATCCAAAAAAAGGGAGAACAGGTTGGCAGAAAATTGGACCCTTTGATTTGTTGGGGTTTTTTTGTTTTGATTTTTTTTTTTTTGGTGACAGAAGTTCATAATTTCTTCCTTGGTTACATTCAATGCTTTTGATGAAAGCAAGCCATCCAAAAGTGGCTAGTTTTGCATTATTCCTTGAGGATGGATGTCTGCCAAGTTAACTACCCCAAAACCAAACTCCTGGCTGCTCATGGCAGGAACAGGGCTCACATGATTTACAAAGAGCTTAAGGAGAGGCCTGTCAACCCAGGAGATAATGTGAGCCACACGAAACAACCTGGCTGTTTGCTGTGGGTGTCTGGCTGATTAGAGGGCTCCTCCTCACCACTTCCAAGTATGGAGAGGAGAGACCACTTCACTCAAAAAACACTGGCGTGTTTCTCTCAGAGGATATTCCTCCTTGGAGTTGAAGAACTTTTATTGCTTCTCATTTTTGGCCAGTAATATTTCTGTGCCTCCATCCTTGTGAAGGGTCAGCCCCTGCCCCTTGCATGGGCTCAGGCACTGCAGGCTCCAACTCCTTCAGTCACTCTTCTTGATAAAATCCAATTGTTCTTCAGCCTGATCCCTTAACTTCAAGCCAAATATATTTGGCCTCTTATTGAAACATAGATTTCCTATCTGAGCAATTATCTGTTCAGCAGCAGAACCAATGAGAAAAGAGCAAATCAGGACATAGTGCATCAAGCAGAGCACCTATTTTAATGTTCATTATTTTCTCAAGAATAGTACTAACCTGAATCTACATGGAGCATGAGTAGGGCCTTTAGAGTAACAATAGGGGTAACAAAACCCTAATCAAGAGATGTGGTGGCACATATAGGTAGTAGAACTTAGAGTTCTGATGAATCAGGGCTATAACAGCTCTTTGAAACTAGAATTGTTTAATCTTGAGGCCACCATTGGTCACCATTACTGCAGGGCATAGGGACAGAAAAAGCTACAATCACATTTTCTAGTCACCACTTTCTTCTTCACACACACTTCTGTACAATCCATAGGCATAAAGCAGTGACTATAACCTGACAAAATCCTGAACAAACTCCTTAAAAAAAAAAAAAAAGCAAACATAAACTTAATTGTGATTTAAAATGCACTGTCCTTTGAGCCCTGCTTGCATAAGGTACATGCTGACACAAGTCTCCTGAATGCTGGCAGAGTAATCAGTGCAGAAATGCATAAGCAGCTATTTTGACTCACAGTTTGGGAAGCATCAAACCATTAATCTGAGAGCAAGAAAGAAAGAAATATTTTGTGCTGCAGCAACAGGAAGATGCTCAGGGCCTTCTATATTTTTTAAATAGACATCTTAAACAGGTATTAGCTCATCATTAACCTCCAGTATCGTAGAAACTCACCAAAAGTTATGAAACTTGAAAAGGAAGGGTAGGACCTACTTTTGGTAAAGTCTGCATGATTTCAGTTTTACAGCTTTTACGTACCTGAATGATGACCCATCTTAAATAAACACATGAAATGTCAAAGTACTTTTGTAGTGAGATATTTGTTTTAACTAAGGAACCTCACGCTGCACTGTGGTTTCTTGGTTAAATAAGCTGAATATCCCGTCCCACTAATTGACAATCACGTCAGATTTTCCACTCTAAGTGACTAATGGAAATTTGAATACCACACATTGCTTGGTTGCCTGAAGTTTTCCTAATGCTGCATGAAGCCAAAGTGTTTGTAAGTTTAGTCTTCAATGTATTGATTTTTCTTGTTAGGGCTTTGCTAATCAAAGTCAGCAAAGTCTTGTTAAAAAACAAGCAGTGTCTGATCATCTTAAATGCTACAGAGACATCACAACACTCATTAGCTTTGTGGTGAGCTAAGGGCTTTTTACTCTTCCAGGGGGAGGAACATCAGGACAGAAATCCCAGTTACCAAGGTCTTGGCAACAAATTATGTCAGAAATTTTAAACAGAAGATTATTTTTTTACCAGCAGAAAATCTGCTATTTATCAGAAAATTTGGAGAAATTAGGCTGTAAAATATATACAAAGGCCAGCTTTTCTTTTCAGATAAAGGTTCCAGGAATTTGGTTGTATCTTTATAGAACTGGACAATATCTGAGGAATTTTACAGTTTGAAAATAAAACATAAATGCTTGCTGGATAATTCATTTGCTGGGCAAATAACCTGCTGTATGTTCAGTGAGAAATAAAAGGAAATAAAGACTCTTATTTGGAAAAAGATTCTTTTCTGTGGCACATCAAAAATATGGAGGTGAAATTGATTCTGTTCCTTTAGTAGCAGTGGTCCTCATTCATTAGTGGAATTTGTGTGACTATATTTTCAGGCATCATGGCAGACTGATACAGCTTTATATCCCAGTGACTTCATCTCTAGATGGGGTTGAATGTCTCTAAGCAAGTAGCAAAACCAGAAATTCCAGAATATCCTCTACTAGCTATCTTAGAAAAATTGCCAAAACCAAATCAGAATATATTTGGAAAAGGTGTGAAAATAAATTTGTCATATACATAAACATATTCAGGTTTCTGCTCTTAATGCTGCCTGACATCTAAGATTAACATAGCATTCAAATTTAAATTCCTTAGTTTTGGTCAAGGAAAAAAAATCTTCCTTAGCTTTCTGGATCATCCTTGGCCTCTCTAAAGTACTAAATCTGCATAATATGGAGGGTGAATCAGGGACAGAAAATATTATGGCCAACAATATAAATTAACAAAACACATTTCTTGTGAAGCAACACCACATGGTGAGCTTGTTATTTCATCTCCATCAAAATAATTTGGCCAGTCAGATTAAGAAAAGGGCTAAAATTAACTTCTGCACCAAGTGACTGACAGCTGCTCCCTGCAAAGTTTTCCAGAGCTTTATCCATTAGTTATTTGGGAGAGCACAGTCTAGCTCAGTACACACTGAGCAGGATGCCACCCTGAGGGTTAAGCTAAAGGGTTAATAAATTTCCTGACTCACTCAGGCTGGAGAGAATTAGACAGTGAATGTTCCATGCTCAGCAAAAGCAGGAGGGGAGAAGGCTGTTCTAGCAGGCATTTTGAAAAACAGATTCCTAATTCAAGCTGCAAATGAAATGCACTGGCCAAGATAATGGGTTGGCAGATACCTAAAAGAATGTATTATTGTTGATTAAGGGGAGGGTTGCCATCTACTGAAACTGTTCAAATAAAGGGTAAACAGGTTTGGTCAGTGCATATTTTCTATGGGACACTGCAGATTAATCCATTATTTTCTTCTCCTATCTCCTTATCTGGCCTCTAGAAAAAACAACAAACCCCAAAACCAACAAAAAACCCACCAAGAACCTGCCCCCACCTCACCCTCTCCCCACATCCAAAAAAGAGAAGAAAGAAAAAAGCGCCACAAAAATACCAAACCTAAACCCACACTGACAGTTTTAGCAGTTTTGAAGATACAGACATGTTCTAAACTCCTGGGGACAGATTTTACTCTGCAAGCTGGGAAAATGCAACACCACTTCAACTGTTATTTCAGCAGAACACCTTAAAAACTAAGAAAAAAAAAGAAGTTCTACTGTTTTGTGATGCTGAAGAAAAATGTTTGTTCTTTTTATTCTTCAAAAGATAAAAGGGAGTTGAGCCTTTTTTCAAAAATTGGTTACAGAGAAGAGAATTTGAAAGCTGGATTGTCATATGTCATTTCTGTTAAAGTATGACATTTAGTAGCAGAATCTATCCCTAAATCAAAGCACACATGTGCTTATTAGAACTCTAACTTGATATAAAATCTGATATCAATTTATTAATCCCAAGATCTGATAGTTGTTTATGATTCTGTGGCACCATCTTATTCAGGGTGAAAAATAATAAAACATATGAGTCCACAAGTTTATCTACTGATTTAAAACTCACTCATAGGACTAAATCCTATTAGTCATGATCTGTCCTGATCTCTGTGATGGCACTATCTGCCCACATTACTGAAGGCTGTTTTGGGGGAAGAAATTGTACAAAACTAATACTTCTCTACTGTTCGGGAAAAATCAAAACAAAACAACAAAAAAGTAGCAGATATAGGAAGATGCAGAAGAGAAGAAGATCCTGTCCTGTCCTTGCATGGAAAACAAGTTTTGTTTTGCCATTAATACCCAAGAAAAGAAAATAAGGAGGAATGCCATTTCTTTAGTCAAGCATCTGACAGATATGCAGCAAATACAGTGTATGATTCAGCACTGCTGTTTGCTGAGGATGGGACTGAATGTTTCTCTAAACACAAATAAAAAGCCTCAAAAGTTTTGTGAACAAGATCTCTGTCTGCTCAACTTCCTCCTGCCTACAGCACAGTAGAAGCCATCATTTTGGTATATATTTAGATAGTGAAATCTGTTTTGACATTTTGTGAAGACTCCATACAAGTTATTCATATCACAGCAGAAACCAATTATGTGTGAACAACTGATGGCAACAAAGCAAGAGAGCAATTGTGCCACTGAGAACTCACTGGGAAGTGGCAATACATTAACTGTTCCAAAAAATTCACAAAAAAAACCTCACAGAGCACATAAAACCAGTAATTTTCTTAGGCTTTAAAAATAGCAACAATAAAAACAAGGAAAGGTGCATATTTTCTAAAGAATTAGAAATTTCTAATTCTAAACAAGGATACGTGCATAAAGAATTTCCTCATATCTTCTCCTTGTTCATCAGAACATATGTTAAATCTGCATGTAAAATCGTAGCCCAGTCTCAAAAAGTTGCCTGTGCAAACTACCAGCTTCAGCAGCTCCAGGGAAGTATAATTCCAAATGTAATAGATACCACCACACTTGTCAACTCCTGCTTTTTTGGCACAGTTTTGCCTCAGTTTGGAGGATTCCACTTTGCATTTTTCCTTCTCTGATTCCCACAGTGCCAATGGCTGTGATCGGCACCACACTTCCAAATAAACAAAAATAATAATAGAAATATAAATAAATAAACAAATGGCCATCCTTTTGTACAAAAAAAAAAAAAAAAAAATGAGGGCGAAATTTTATGTGGGCAGTTGGAATAAGAGGAAAACTTTTTAAACTAAAAGAAGAGAGATTTAAGCTATATGTTAGAATTAAAGTCTTGACTTTGTGGGTGTTTGGCACTGCTACAAAGAAGTTTGGATGCCCCATCTCTGGTGGAAGTGTTCAAGGCCAGGCTGGATGGGGCTTTGAGTAACCTGGTCAATTGAAGATATCCTTGCCCATGATAAATGATTGGAGCTTGAAGATCTTTACGTTCTCTTCCAACCCAAACCATTCTGGGATTCAATGACTGTGGTGCTTTTTAATCTGCCCCAAAGACAGAACATCCTTCACTCAGATTATTTCAGTTTCCTCTTTAAAGCTGCAGCTGACAAATATCTTTCTTCAGCAGGGTGGCAAATGAAAAGACTGAGAGACCTAAGCCACCAAAATACTGTGCAATCACCAATCTGCCTTCAGAGCCCACGAAGAAGGACATGGTCAGCAGGAGGAATTCCTGTTCAGCCAAGAGGAGTGCTCACCAAACAGAGGCCAAACTCACTGAGAGCCACCTTTCCTTACTGGAAGCAACTAAAAGCAACAATAAAAGTGCAAGGGCTCATGCTCTGGATAAGGGCACCATCACCAGATCCTAAGAGATCTTGAAACACAGCCAGTGGTTTGGCAAGGAATATTAGAATGCTTCAGGCACTCTTGTGTGACATTCTGAGTGTCTTAACTCATGCCAAAATATATCCATGTAGCACTGAATGCTACTGAGTGCACAGATGACTGAGCACTCTGGAAAACCCTTTCAGGTTGCACTGAAATTGAGCTGTTTGGCATGCTGGGACCAGAGATGTTCTCTCACAGGTGTGTCCCTCACAGATTTATTCCAAGGTTATAAGCATTGCTACTGAACAAGTGTGTGGTGAATACATGACATATTTCACATGGACTGGTTCTGAAAGAAAAAAAAAATTACAGATGAATTGTTAACTACTTTATCTGTAAAGACATATTGTGTTCAAAATCATAACACATGGAATGTGTTCCTGACACGTGCCTCACACATCCTGTGCAAGGTGTTTTCTTTTTGGATATTCCAAAAATATTTTGGATATTCTATCTGAAATTTTTCCCATGGACAGGCAAAAGGCTTGCCTAAGGAAAGGTTTCCAGCTGTTCCTTCTCTTCCTTAATATCTCAAAGATCCACAACAGTCTCTCAGCCCTTGAACAGTACAAATACTGAATGTCCTGGGACACTGGATCCCAAAACACTTCACATCTTATGCATCTGATTATGGAATAAACTGAAACTGCTTCTGAACAAGTTCAGCTTGTCTCTGATATCTAATTGATGTTTACAAAACTGAGGAAAACACTGCCTCTGTTCACACCATATTCAGTAAGAATCTTTTAAATGGAGATCCTTAGTTTTAGCTAGTAAATTTTTGTTCCAGAATAACTAGTTTCCCTGGTATATGACAGAAAGGTCTAGCAGCCAGTGTGGGCAGAGGTCCCTTCACAAGAGGCTGTTACTTCACTGACCCATCTGTCTCCAAAAGTGTGTGCTATTCTTAAGCAAACATTTTAAACTGGGGATTGCTCATCAACACTTGACTGTGGCTTGTTATTTGAGGGAGTGCAACTATCAAATAAAAAAATTAATTGATTTTTAATTTATAAATGCACTAATACTGGCATAGTATTTGTTTGGTTTGGTTTCTTTTTTCAAATATAATAAATATTTTGGTTGAGAAAACAATAATGTTTAGTAACCTGAGTATCCCAAATGTATTTCATGCATATGATAACAAAATGAAAGTCCCCTTTCATATATTTCAAGAATGTCATGTTAGCAATCCTTTGACCAGCTGCAATGTGAAATTTATCTGTAATTCTATAATAACTACCTTCAAGTAACACTTTGGTGCTCTTTTAAGTATTTAGCAAAACTCTTCTGTAGGCTGGTATCAGTCCCTGAAATCTTGCACAATTCTTTAGTCAGCCACAGTGATGTCCTGCTGCCTCAGGATCTACTACTACATATACACTATTGAACATGCATGTGCAGTTCACCTTAAAAATTCAATTTAACTAAGTAATCATCTCTTTTTGTCAAAAAAAAAAAAAAAAAAAGAAAAGAAAAAGGAGAAAGAGAGCCACTGACTCATGAGCAACTTATTAATTTGACTTTTAGTGACCTTGTGCTTGACTGAGTGATTATTTCCAGGCTATGAACTAACTTCCTTCAGTAATAAAAACAATTTTTGAAGATTTCTTCATGGTTATTAAGCTTTTTTATTTTAATGTTTAAAAATACAAAGCTCCGTGCATTGTGATCTCAACGAGACTAAAAAGAATATTCCAAGTGCTTGAGTAATTTTTAAAATATAACAGAATAATTTAAAAACACACACAGTATGTGCCTAACAGACCTGTCAAAGCTGGGAAGCAATATCAGTACATGTCCAAATAAATACATGTACATACATATGTGTGTGTATGTACACATGAACACACTATATTAAATATATAAATATTTAAAAAAGAGCACTATTAAAAATTCAATTCATTTGTTCTGAAGCTGAATAGATGTGTAGAAATGTAAACAACTACAATTAGAGCATAACAGTTCAGAGAGTAAGAATAATTTTTTTGTAGTGAGAGCTCATCACAAGCACTGTACCAGAATAAAACAATGTCATTGTGTCCTCATTTAATATCCATTTATATAACAAAAAGTATGGGACAGTGCAGGGGGGGAAGTCATGCCAAGAATCCTCAAATGAACAATTTTAAGCAGCTGAAATTTTCTTCCCTTTTTTTAAAGCAAGAATCAAATATGTCAAAACAAACCAAGACAGAATCCTAGGCTAGTTTGGGTTGGAAGGGACCTGTAAAAGTCATTTTGGCAATCCCCTGCAATGAGCAGGAACATCCCCAGAGGTTAAACTCCTCTGCTGTCCTTTTGGATCAAACCTACCATGTGGCTAAACATGGAAGTTTTCTACATCATGTGTCAGGAGGTTAATTTGTGAGAGGCAACATTTTGCATTAGTTGAGTTTTCAGCTTTGCTAGGATTTTTTCAATTTATCAATTTAGTCTAGCTGAGTTCTTCAGATATCTTCCTCCAGTACAGAAGTTGTCTCAAGAGTCAAAACAATAGCAATATTCCAATTTCTAACAAAATTAAATTTTATTCCTCTCATGGCACCTTCACCTGGATGGAGATAATTTTTCCTACCATGTCCAGTTAAGGAGGTCATACATAGCAATTGATTGCTTTCTTCTAAAAGAAAGATAAATAAGCCATGTACCTGAAGAAACAAACAATTTGTTCATCTGAAGCTGGGCCTTTTCTTTCTCTTTTTTTTTTTTTTTTTTCCAATCCTGGATTTTTATATTGCATCTGATGCTGGAAAAAATATGTATTTCATTAGAATAAAAAAAACATGATTCGCTGTGGGATCTGGAAAGATAGTACATATGCTTTTTAAATTTCTCCTTTTTTAAAATTTTTTTTCCTTTTTTTTCCCCTCTGATTATTGCACTCCAGAGTCACATATTACTCCATTCAGCTTGCAAAAACACTTCTTCAGGCCATATATCTCCAGCAGCTGACTTCTTACATAAATTCCTTGACATGTCCTATTTACTGCAAATTCACAAAGCAAAATACTGTTGAATTTCAAATGCAACCAGAAAAAAAATGCAGTTGCATACAGTATCTTCTGTCTCCAGAGGCAGGGAGATATCTCCTTCTCACTCACTCTAAATTTTAATGAAAATATTTTAAATCATCCACTCATATTAATAAACGTGGATTAGCATCAAACATTTTTGAAAAACACACACACATACCCACACACAGAGAGATGCACATTTTGATTTTTTTGTTAAGCTGCCTTAACATCCCAAACCCCCAAAACTTTATTCCCCATAAGTGCAATAGCACTCCTATTGCATCAGCTGATTGCTCTTGTAGATGGAAATGGCAAAGGTCTAACTAAGGGTATAAACATATTTTTTAATGTTGTGGAATTTTGGTAAGATTGAAATAGTTGACTGAATACTTGATGATATGAACTGGAAAGCTCCTCCTCAGTTGGACTCAAGGGTCCTTGTGGGTCCCTTCCAACTCAGCATTTTCTGTGATTTTGTGATACTTATTCATTCTTGAGTGCAGATTTAGTCTTTATTTTTTATACATAAATGCTGCACATCATGTTGACAATTAGAGCAGCAAGGAAGCAGTAAATAAACAATGTGCTGAAACAAGTTTTTTCCAGAAATATTGTTGTTATTATTCCCTGTGTTTTGTATTTGCTTTGTTCTCTTTCCTTGAAATGTCTGAACAATATAAGCATTCCTGGAAAGTATTTCTATTTTTGTTTTACATGCTTCCTCCTTTTAAGTGTTTGACTGTTGACTGGGAGTTTCCCAGGGCTGGAATAGTTGCCTTGGTGTTTGCACAGAGCCCAGATACATCTTGGTCACTGCAGCATCTTTTTGCTGCAGTTAATTAATGCAGATTCCATTTCACATGTGCCTGAGGCTAAGACTGCCCTGTTCCTTTCTCCAAAGGGTCACTCCCCTCCTCAAGAAGGACTTTTCAAGGGTGGGAGACACTCAATCTGTTTAGCAGCCACCGATAATCTGATTCCTTTCCATTCTAGTTCTAGTTCTTGTGCTAACCAAGATACTTAGCACCATAAAATGATAAATCTCTTGCTCCAGCAGTGGTGAGGCCACACCTCGATTCCTGGGCTCAGTTTTGTCTCCCCACTGTGAGACAGAGTGAGGGGCTGGATCATACCCGAGTGTGGAGCACGGGTGAGCAAAAAGCTGAGAGAACTGGGGCAATTCAGCCTGGGAAAAAGCTTAGGCAGATATTTCCTTTCTTTCTTTCTTTCTTTCTTTCTTTCTTTCTTTCTTTCTTTCTTTCTTTCTTTCTTTCTTTCTTTCTTTATTCTT
>NW_027635944.1:2906911-2935145 GCF_903797595.1 Erithacus rubecula
GGAAAAAAAAAATAGGTTAAAATAATTTTGATTCACATCTCAGAAGAACATGGATATAAACACAATCATAGATTTACTACCATGCTTTACACAAATTTATCCCCAACATTAATGATACTGCTAAGAACTGGTAACAGAGTCCAAATTCTTGGAAAGACCAGTATTATCTAATTCAGCATCAGTTTGGCCACCGCCAGTCTGGGATTGCTTGCACACTGGAACTGAGCAACAAAGAGATTGTTCTGCTAGGATTCAGAGATGCAGGTGTGCCTGACACTCATCTCAGAATCCAAGGTGCCAAATAGACTCTGGAACCTGCTCCAGGGACCTACAAAAACAATTAATCTGTATGGCAAAGGCCACTGCTGCAGCTATCCAAATAGCCAGCCTCACCATCACCATGAAGGAACCCCATAAAACACAGACTGCTTTGATTTGTTTTGTTTTAAGAGTTTTTGCGATGTTTATATGTCCTTTTAATTTGGTTAACTGATTTTATTGTGTTACAGGCATGGAGTAAACTGAAAATTTATTTCCAAAGACACTTATTAATTATCAGTTATACTTTTTGCTTAAATTTTTAAGTTCTACTTATTTGCCAGGACAAGCTAACCCCCCTGTGGCACAAAGAATAATGTAAGTATTGTAAGATTTAGAACACTGCTTACATCAAAGAGCTCCATATGGTGCACATATCTTGTGAATTGTTAATCACAAATGTTCTAACAATCTTATAGAATATTAGTTTAATTAATATTGTCATGCAAATCAAGTTATTTAGTTTATGTAGCTTTTTCTCTTCACTTTCAATTCCCCAATTATCAGGTAGTTTTCTAATACCTCACAAACAGTTAAAGGAGAGACCATCTGTTTTAATCAAAGATCTAGAATCCAGTCAAATTCTAGGGCCTTTTCCACTGATTACCTGGGGGGAAGAAGATTTGTTTGTATCTCTACTGGCAAAGATCCCATTGGGTTCCAGCAAAAAATATAAAACATATCTACAGCTTTTACAGGAACACCAAGACACTCCACAAAAAAACCCTAAAAGGAATCTGAGGGGAGGACGTCCTGAGAACAGCCACTTACCTACTGCAGAATTCCTTTATACTTCCCTTTCTTAGGTTTCCCACAGATTGTGCCATTAAATATGACTCTCAAAGGATTCCTTCCTGCTGCTGCCATCCTGATCAACTCCATGCTCCTCATAAAGACCAAAACAAAATGCATGGGTAATCAAAAGCCACAAAACAAGACACCCTGTGCCTGTTTGCTGCCAGCCCTGCTGACCCCTTTTCCTCCTGCCTGGCAGGGCTGCCTACAGATGTATGGCCAATAACCAGTAATGCCACCTGTGTGAAGGATAACAACCCTAATGGCATATGGAAGCACAGCCCTGTAGATGCCTGGCATCACTGGACCCAGAAGATTCCACACAACTTAAACCCCAGGAGCCAGAAATTCTTGGCACTGTGTAAGTTTTTTTTATAAAATGAAGTGGGAAACAATTGAGACAGCCACAATCACAAAAGAAAGAGAAATTACAAGGGAAGAGGTTTCTCTGTATCACCCAAAATTCAGAGCCAATGGTGTAATTACACCTTCTCCATCACTTCTTAATCCAGGAATCACCCACTCCAGTTACTCCAGGGTGTGTTTCTTATTTGTGAGGACCGAGCATGACCTGGCTGACTATCACTTATTAAGGGTGGACCTTGTAGCCTGCGGAGACTTACTTTGCTGGCACCCAACATAAAAGTGATGCACAGCCCAAAGAACAGCCCAAAAAGGTCTACACGTTACTTTGAATCTAATTGCAATGATGAAGTTACATACTGGAGGAAAAACAAGAGAATAGCTGCCTCCATTCTGCTGCCCCGGGTAGCCACAGCAAATGCTTTAGGCCAATTAGATCATCTTGGGTGCCTCCTGTGAAATGAATGGGCAAGGAGACCTGCTGCTTTCCAAAGCCTTTTATTAAAGATCAGCTTTGGGTGGGGAATCTGTGGAGCTAGACACACCACCACCTTTCCCACTGGCCAACACAAAGGACGAGGAAAACAATTTTTGCCAAACTTGCCAAACAACAAAATTGGAGCTTTTGTCCTCACAAGTCCCTAGGAAAACACTGGTTGGCTCTTGGTCTAGGGGTGTCATGCCAGCTGAGTGCTGTTGAAGTCATGGTGACAAGGCAAAAAAGCTCTGGTTGGTGATTCCATCTTCTCCACTGTTTTCCCACCTGGAAATACCAATATTTGGTCTTAGATGTTACACTGGCTCATTGTTTTTAGAGGTTTTTATCACTGAGTGGTATCCCATGAGCACCTGCTGCCATGTGCCATTTTGGAGGGGGCAGTGGAGGTGTGTGTGAATGTGAGGGTGGCACTGGGATGGGGTAAGGGACAAACAGCCAGGAGTTGTGAGGTTCTTGACCTCTGGTGCTCTAAGGCATCAACTCCGGAGCTCTTGAGCTCCTACTTTGAGCTCTTGGCTCTAACTTTGTCAGGTTATCTTAAATAAGCAAAAGCAGATAATAGCTAAAAAGCTTATTTTTTTCAAAACACCTCTTATTACAAAGCACATCAGTCTCAAAAGGCAAACAGAAAAGCAATGGCAAAAGCAGTAGCAAAGCAAAAGCAAATGGCAAGAGCAGATGGCTAAAAGCTGAATGGCTAAAAGTCAGAATGGCTAAAAACACCAACTCTCCCCAATACAAACTCTTGTGTAGGATTTTCCCAACAAGCTAAGATGCAAACTCAGACCACCACTCCTTAACCTATTAGAATTCTGATTTCTTAACACGCCAAGTTACGTATACAACTACTCATAAGACCTATCTTGCTCTATCTGAAAAATGTAAGCAATATTCTTACTATATATCTGTTATGTCTAAATACTGTCTACAGCCATAGTCCTGGAGCCTCTACCAAAAACAATAGCATGTTTCTCAACCTTTACTAGGACTCACACTGCTACTGTGGAATCTAAACCTTTCACTTACTAAAAGCATTAGAGCTCACCCTAAAACTTACTAACTTCCACTTAAACATCTATTTTATGTGTGAGTGGCTTAATATACTTCAACCCATCCAAAGGCTTTAATTCAAACCCTGCACTCTGATTTCTCTCTGAATTCTTCAGAGAGACCCCTGACTCACTGACTCCAACAAAGAATATTAACAATTTACATAAAACTTTATATTAAACTTTTACATAAAACTTTAACAATAAATAGTCAACACAAAGATCAACAATTATGGTCAACTGGGTGGACACACATCAACAACTATAGTTAGCTGGATAAACTTCTTGCAGAGAAAAATTTGTATTTGGGAATTTATTCCCTGCATCCTGAGTAAGCAAACCAATGCTACCTCCCTTGCTTTAAGTGTCTTGCTCTCAGGTGTGGATGCCATCAGGCATGATGAGAACTGAGCAGCAATAGACTTCTACTCTTAGCACATGGGCATGGCTGCAAGGTTGAGGGATGTGTTGTATGCATCTTCCTGATCATAGCAGGTCCATTCATCAGAGTATTCAAATTCTCAAGGAAAGATTCAAAAAGCTAGAAGAAGATGACAGTGACTGGTTCAACGGACTGTTCAAAAATTGAAACTTATCTAGTTGGATTCTATCGTTAGTCAAAACGGGTTTACTGATCTTTGTAGTTGTTGTGTTCATGTTGTTAGCTTGTTTTTAAAAATTCCTTGTTTAGAGTTTTTCCAAAAATCTTTACCAAAGGCATTTTCAAAACAAAGAGAAAGGCAGATATGGCAGTGGATTTGGCTAAGATGGACCAGGATTTAGCCCAGGTTCATTACAGAGGGCATAAATTTACGACCCTGGGAGGCAGACTGTTAAAAAGGAAGATGCAGAGGCTTTAGCCTAAAACTGTGGGATGTGGGCATGGGTAGAGATGCTACCAGATCTCCTTCATGACTGGAGCTCTGCCCTCAGGTATCCCCATGTATTGTTAACCCCACACCTCTCCCTGGTGTTTGTTTGCTGCCTCTCAGACTGCATGGCCACAGGTGGATTAAAGGATTTCTCAGGCACACCACTGTACCCATCCCATTTATTATCATTATTGTTATTAGCCATGCTCTGAGCCTGTCAAGTCAGTGAGGTTGCCACAAAGGGAACCTCCCCCCATGCTGACAAGTAACCATCCATATTAATTACTTCAGTAATAACTTAGTTAGATATGAAAGAATCAAAATGAGGTACAACCTTTGAAAAAAGTCTCAAAATTAACTAAATTTCCTTTTATAAGGATGCTTGTTTTTAATCAAGGTCAGGCATTACAGAATATACTGACCATGTGGCAAGACAAGTTACTAAACCAAGACACAGTTAAGCAGACATTTAAAATGGGGTTTATTTCAATCTTATTGGTACATAGAAAAACCCTCACATTTTTATTGCTTACAAAAGCAACAGCACAAGTAATTTGATATTACCAGTATTTAAATTGCAGTTTGCATTACATATTTTAATTACATATTGCAATATAATCCAATGTCTTTGTATTATTGATAATTTTCATTTCAATTTTTATTGCTATAAAGCAGAATTTGATCAGGTGTTACTAGTTCTTCAAGCTCTCCCTTGCCTCAAGGGACAAATGCAATGTTTTAATTCTGTGCCACCCTGTCCTGCAAACTATATGGGGACAAGATCATCCCCACAACATGACTCACAAAGATAAGCATGGATGAGGGCTGTCAGAGAGAGAAATTCCAAGCTGTCACCTGAGCACTGCCCAAAGCTGTCACTGTGGTCACACAGGAAGGGGAAAGTGAGAATCTGGGCAAAGGAAGCTGCAAAAACAAAACTCATTTTGACTCTGCTGTACACAGATACCTCCTGCTGGGGACTGTGTGAATATATATTATACATAGGGTGTGGATGGTGCAACTCATGATAATAAAGACCTAATCAGAAACAAGAGCAATGTTTTCAGGTGCACTCCATTTCTGTAGTGGAAAGCAGTCAGGCATTATATGCACTGATGCTGGAACATTGCACACCATGGCAGGGGGGCAAGTAAGAGCCTGAAGCTCTTGTGGTACAACTCAAGGGCTGCAAGTGGTCAAGATCTGCTATCCACATCTGGATTGTCAGTGCAGGTGACACCTCTGCTCATCAGCTCCTTCTGAGCTGAGGCATCTTCCACTCTCCTCTGTGGGAGGGAAAGGGTGCCATATCCCATGAGAGGCACTTCTTACAAGAGCATTTATAAAAAAAGGAGGAATGTCTTTAAGATGAAGAAGTGCTGATTGAGATTACACACCAGGAAGAAATTCTTCCCTGTGAGAGAGGCTGGGCATGGCACAGATTGCTTAGAGAGCCCGTGGCTGCCCCATCCCTGGAAGTGCCCAAGGCCAGGCTGGATGGGACTCTGAGAAATCTGGTCTAGTGGGAGGTGTCCATTGAAATGAGATGATTTTAAGGTCCCTTCCAACCCAAACTGTTCTGCTCTTCTGGGTTCTTGTGTTTGGAAGCAGGTGTATGCCAACACACAGGATGGTGGGCAGAGGGATGAGCAAGCTCTCATATAAATTTAAAAAGACAGTCACAATGGAGTACAGTCTTTCTAAAACTGATAATCATATCCTGTCACATCTTCTGGAATTGCACAGACCCCAGCTGCACTCTGAATTGAGGAATATTGTATTCCAGGTCACTATGGGAAACCTGAGGATAGAGTTTGTCCACTTGCAGGCCAAAAATATCACTTATATTCACAATACATCTCCCTTAAGACCAGAGTTTTGTGCCTGTAAATACAAAGTATAAATCCCTATCAGTGAAATCTGATATTTAGAACCATTGTCCAAGAAGCTGCTAGATCAGGATCTGACCTTAAGAGGCAGTCAAGCAGGCACTGCTGACTGTACAAACAAAACAAACTGAAACAGTCACCGCAGGCAGAATCTCACAGCTGGTAATAGTCAAGCTAAGACAATTACTCCCACTGCCATGAATTTGTTTTCTGTGTTTCCAGTTTTGGCTTAGAATGGGTCTTTATAGGAAGACACCCTTCTTCATCTTTTTCACACTTTGTGGGATCCCTCATCCTTTCCTGCTTTCTGTATTCTTTCTATAGAAAAACAGACATGCAAACATCCCAATTTCAAATCTCGCCTCCCAAATCCAAGAAACATTATTTCTGTAGAGTTTTGTTTATTTACTTAATTCATAAAACACTGAGCTTCTCACAAGAGAGAAGCTGTCTCTGACCAGTACAAGGAAGTTATTATGCCTTTATTTCCCTCTCCTCCAGAAAAACTAGAAATTATTAACTTAATTTTGAGCAAAACATGTATTTCCACCACCAATATAAAAGTTAGAAGACAGTAAGACATGCATAAAACAAAAAGGGTAAAAAAGGCTTTAATTAGTTTCAATACAAGAATTTTCCCTTTAGTGTACAGATCAGATTAAAATAAAAAAGTCCATTTGTGGTATATAGGCTCTAAGTCTTATGATCTAGGTGTTAACTTACTTCATGTGATATGCAACACTACGTTTTTTCTGTTAGTTCTTCTGTAAAAAAAAAAAAAAAAATTCTAACAGTAGTTCTGAGGGTGTAAATGTATATAAAAGACTCTCATTCTCTTTCTTTGCTAATTCACACTTTTTTAAGTCATGCTAGACTTAATTTTATGAGGAGAAAACCTTAACTTCTGTTTCCTTTGAGTAAAATGTTGTTTTCATTAATACTCGAGATGCTTTTTCCAGATTAGAAAAGCAAGCTTTTCCACTTATTTTCCCTTCTAAAACATGCTGCTTTTTAAAACAAGGTGTCCCCGGGGTTGGATGGCATAACTGCATATCCTGGCTCTGAGGATTTAGCTGTCCATCTCCTGAGGCTACGTGGGATTCTTTTACATGCTCTGAGGATTATCTTTAGTATTAATCACCCACTGTTTGTAATGGGCCATTCCATTGCAAGTCAAAAGGCTTGTTAGTAACTGCCTGGCATTTGCCTGGCTTTTCTTGCTCTTCACTCTGCAGCAGAGCATGGTTTTTAAGGTAGGCAGGCTGTTTCCTTGCTGGTGACACAGCAGGGCTCCACACGACTGCCACAGACATTAGACTTTATCCTAATCCTTGGTACACTAAAACCAGGATGCGAGGTATTCTAATCCTAATCCTTAGTCCTTTAAGGATCAGGATGAGAGGTCTTCCAATGTACAACCGTGGTCTTCTGCCAGCATTGAATTTAAGGAGTAATGCACTCTTAACTCTAAGAAAGCCCTTAGCCCTCCAAAGCAAAATCACTCTTATTAAGTCTGGCTCTCAAGATGCAAGAATGCTCCCCAGAGAAGCATCACAGCACTTGCCTTGGGTGCTCTGGGCTGTTACACACTGCTGCATCAGAAGGCAGAGCATCACGTTGTGAGAACAGTAGGAAGCAAGTGAGTGATTAAAACAAAAGCAAAGGAAGACAAAGAGGCACTCAGAAGTTTATACTCTTTGCTTTTGTTCCTCAGCTGCAACAATTATGCCTCCACAACTGACCATGAATGTTACAAAACTTGTGGGATGTCCCAGTTAAAATGAGATTTATTAAATGTACAACAGAAAACAGCTGGACATAGGATCCACGTGGGTGGAATCACATCAACCAGTGAACTGGTTTTCCCACCTGAATAGCCAAAATAACCAAAATAGACACATGCTCAATCATGAGGATGCTCTCAAGTGTATTTTGCTGGAGGAGTAGGACATGACTCCTTAGGACCTTTACCAGCAGAGGCAACAAAACAGAACAATAAATAGCAGAACAATTTTGCAGAGTGATAAAAAATTAGAAGGAAACCTGTTACTTCTTACAAGACAGAAAACCAGAAGATTCTTAATTCCAATGGTCTGTAAGGAATAAGTGACTAACGAGTCTCTTTGGGAAGTAATTGGGTGCCTGTGGTGCTGGACATGCAGGAGCTCAGGGAGGAAGGTCACTTACTCAGCAGAAGAAAGTTAGTTTTTGGGGTATTTTTAGATTTTGGCTAAAAGGAGCAAGCAGTATTTGTGACTTGGAGAACAGACTGAAACAGTGCTCATTAAGGCTCTGGAACAGGAGAGACCAAGTCCTGTTTGAGTAGTGCAGATGCTGCCTGTGTGCCACAGCAGAGGAGGGGAGTGAGTGGTGCCATTCTCCTGCACACATGCAAGGAGAAACAACTCACTACCTCCCTTTGTCAGGATTCATCAAGGGTTTGGAGTGAGGTCACTGTTTGGCCATTCTTTTCCTCTTACCCTGTCCCAATCTCCAGGACACTCTATTCTCTCAAACCAAAAATAAATACTGTTCTGTGTGCACATCAAGCAGGAATATATTAATGCATCTGGTCCTTGCCAGAGGCTAAACCTTTGTTCCTCTGCTGCCCTTCCAGAGGGAACAGACAGACCCAAGGCACAAACAGGCAGTAGGTTATGCAGAACATTCATCACATAGCTTGTGGGCTATATGAGGCTAAGAGCAAAGGGAGATTTAGGGCATCCCCTTACCTTGCTCCCCTTTTAACCACTCTCTATCCTATACCTGATTTTTTCCAGGTAACTAGGAAATCACAGCTCAACTTTGGTTCAGGAATTGCAAAGCAAGTGTCCAAGAAGTGTCCAGAGAAACCAGTTTCATAACCACAGTGTGTTAGATCCCAGACTGAAACAGAATTTATTTGTAATATACATCTATCCATCTATATCTACATATATATATCTATATCTGTCTACATCTATCTATATCTATATAATCTATATCTATAATCTATATTTAATCTATATAATCTATATCATCTCTATTTCTATCTATCTGTATCATCTCTATATCTATGTCTAATCTATATCTATATCTAATCTATATCTATATCTATATCTATATCTATATCTATATCTATATCTATATCTATATCTATATCTATATCTATATCTATATCTATATCTACATCTGCATCAACATCATCTACATCTAGCTAGCTATATCTGCATGTATCAATATCTGTATCCACATCCATATCTGTATATCTATATTATTGTACCCTATAATTATTTTTTGTCTGTCTGCACACGGTGTCATTTAATTGCTCATGACAAGTAAAGGCACACTGAAGAAGACAGTTTTAGGAAGTTTGTGTTTCACTAGATAAAGTCACTGTGTGCTCAGATCATGGTGCTGTAGCACAGGTGTGAACACACTGTTTTCAAAGCCCACTGTGGAGCTGGGGAAAAACAGCTCCAGTCAAAACCCTTCTGTTTTTATGCAGACATTGTTGTGAGACATAGAAATATATATTTTCCTCCAAATCTTGTAATGTAAAAATACTGTAAGTATAATAAATGCAACTTTGACTTGATTAAAACCAATCAAGCAAAATCATGCTTAGGGTTTTTGGCCTAACTTTCAGGATAGTTTATACAAACTGTCTTCTCAGTTTCAGCATATTATTAGTCCCCGGTATGTAGTTCAATTAATGCTTGAGTGCTACATTGCAATTATTTCCATTTATTTATTATGTAGAGTGTTACCCTGTAATTATTACAATATATTTATTGTAGAAAATATAATTTTGAATAATTAAATTAAAGGTGGAAATTCTTCTTGAATGTTTTTCTGAGAAAAACTGAGTAACATATTGAACAGATAAGCCCAAACTTGCATATGCTACTTTCACACATGTTACTGTCAGTAGAAGTAGCACAGGGGCAAATTCTGCTGCCAGCAAATTTGAAATACATTCTGATTTCTTAGTGGCTTACACTAGTACTGGTGAAACAGAATTTACAATAGTAGCCCAAGGGCCAGAGCATAAACCAAGCTATAGTGAAATGCATCTGACAGCAGGATATGCCTGAATTTAGGCAATTTTATAGTCCAACCATGATCCTGACATGATCAGTCAATTTAACATAATTTTATGTTGAGCACATAGGCACTTCATTGCTGTAAAGCTCCCAATATAATCTAATCCTTTGCAGATCAAAGCTCTCACTGCAGAGTCCTCAGCAGGATGAATTTAGATGTAGAATATTGGAGAGTTAAGTATTTGCATGGTGGAGACAGAACAGGAATATATTGGGGGCCTCAGCTGGGTTCTAAAAAAAAATTAGTAATCTAAATTGTTCTATTCAAGTCACTGACATGGAGCTTTATTTTTGCTATAGAGTAAGAAATGTGCAACCCGTGTTTTTTCTGAAAAATCACCTAAAATGTCTGTTGAACATAGCATTTTTCACCAGTTATGCATTTGAATGTGAAATACATTCAGACATCTTTCAAAAAAGGTAAATTATATTGCCATGTGAGCAATATAAAACTCCTGAAACATGTCCTTTCATCCATCTGATCTACATATATATATGTAAGTAGTTTTAAGTGAAATTTGTCTAGAATTTGTCTACTCCTTTACACAGTGAAGTGTAAAAAGTTATATAGTCAGTATTATTATATAAGAAATTACAAAAGTGTAACACAAGAAATATAATGAATGATAAACAATTATAGTATTGCATACAGCATAATTGTCTTACTATATTTTAAAATAGTATTTGAAATATAGATACATTCAATTAAATATAAATAGTAAATGTTGTTATTTAATATTATATTGATAATTGATATTGATATTAAATATAGTAAATATTAACTACATGCTCCTTCCTGTGGGAATGTTTTTAGAGGAAAATGGACATGTGGTGAATGAGCCAGGAAAGGGACATGAATGCTTTTATGGGCCTGAGTTTGGCCTGTTGCATTGCCCTTGAAGTTGCCGTGAAAGAGAGGTAAGAAGAAAAACAGCTGCTGCTTAACAAGAAAACAAGGGGAAAGACAAGAAGAGCTGAATGTGATAGGTGAATGCCAAGAAGCTTTGAAGCCAATGAAAGATAGAAAAGCCCTCATGTTTGCCTTGTGCAAGAAGGCTTTTACTAATGATGAGTTGTGTGATCACTTGTAGGGGCAGAGAAATTGTATATTAGGGTTAGAAGAGAGCAATAAAGCGGCATTTGCTTGATTCATATTGAAACAGTGTCCAGTTCTTTATCTCACCTTCTAGCTTCAAAACATGTGAAACGGCTTCTTGGGGAGAAAAAATCTTATTTTATAAGAAAACAGAAAAGTCAGCAAGTACTTTTCCCAATGGAGGGGCAAAGCAAAGGCTTGTGTGAGTCAATCAGTATGGCAGGCTGTGTGGCAATGCTTGGTTTGAAAGACACCAAGCTGTGGATTATCTCACCTCATAGACACAAAGAAATGTTTACACTCTCAATCAAATTTTAAATAATTCCTGAGATCAAGGAGTAGCAAGAGGCATTCAGTTTGGTTAAGTGCAAAGGCACTGGTCCTGCCCAGGAGTGGCTGCTGGGCACGCCTGACTCGGAGCACACAGCTGCCCTCCTCCTGTACCTTTGCCTGTCCAAGTAACAGCAAAAAGGGGCTGAGAGAATTTTGTTTTATTAAACCACAGAACCTCCTACAGACAGCACATTTTCTGCTAAAAAAGGATTGGTTTTAGAACAATAAAAAAAAATTGTCTCATGACCTTAAGCCATGTGAGTACCACCTAGAGATTTAAAATTCAGAAAATGCTTGCAGCAGATGTCATCCTACTGATCTGCTCTGAAAATGCTAATGCATTTACAGTAAATCCCTAACCAGGCCAGTTGTGCAACAAGTTGAAGTGACATAAAGTTTTAACATTTATGGTGATGAGTCAAATCAAACAAACATCCTCTTTTATAAGCTTTCTCGGCATGTAGTAGCACGTACTGCGAGTAACGAAACATCTGTTACAGTCCTGACTTGCTCACAACCCAGCAAGTGTTGCAATAGTTCTGCAGGGCCAGGCTTCACGTTAAGCCTTTAGTGGGTAGGGGAGAAAAATCAGCAGCTAACAAGGTTTACTTCATCTCCGTTTATTCAGGAAGAATGAGCCAGGTTTCCTCTGAGGAAAACAAAAAAAGTGCCATATTGTGAAATATCCAAAACTGATTTTAATTCCAGGCTGATGAATTTCAATGATACTTGCACTTCACTCAGAAAGCCCCTTTTCATCAGGTGCATTTCAGGGAAATAAAAATTTGAATTTATTATAAAATTTGAATTATAAAATTCGCTTTGGTGGCTCACTTTTGCATAAAGTTACCCACTTTATACATCCATATGTGTCTGTATATGCATTGTGATGCATTGCACTCAATTTTAACAGCTGCCCCTTCTGGTCAGGGTCTTCCTGACCACCCTGTGCATTGCCCACTCTGAGGAAAGGCTCATTTACAGTCCCCTACTCCCACCTTCAATCTCATTAACTTTTGACCTTTACCAAAAAGACTTGGCTTTGTTCCCTCTACACCATGACTGATAGAAAGAGCAAAAAAAATTCCACAGTCAGAAATTTTAGACTCAATACAGAAGATCATATATTAGTTATGTATAGATATATTACTATTTCCCAATTCAAATATATACCTAAAAATAATTTGTTTAAGGGCTGTCCTGACTAGAAAAAGTTTCTTGTGTCTGTCAAGGCTTTTGCAGCATTACACCTTAAAGTTGGTTTCTATCTTGGATACAGGTGATGACTACAAGCTGTGAAATACTATTAGCTGTTACAGAACTGTGAAGCAGAAATGGGATTCGTTTATTTTGTTGGTTTTGGCGTTTTTTAAGCTCAAAAATTAATTAGATACAGCGAAGTTTGCATATCATTCTACAGAAGTTCATGGAAAGATTTTTATATTCAAAAAATATAAATGAAAAGTCCAAGAAAAGGTTTCTTGAAAGGGAGAGGTTGTTGCTCAGACCTTACTCAGTGTAAAGCTTTAGGCAAGTTCCTGCAGAAGGTATAAAAGACTTGCATTCCCATTTAGTGTACATCTATACTACACTGAGAAATGTTCAGAGGAAAATTCCCTTGGTCTCCTGCTTTGATGTCTCTTTCTTCCAGACTGTCTGTGCACAAGCAGAGTTAATGATTCCTGCAAGATTAGCCTGCATTCCCCCTCAATTCTAAAATTTTTCATTTGTTATGGTTTTATTCTTCCAAGGGAGGAACTTTTCTTGTTCATTTATGGCCCCAGATTACTGATCTAAGTCTGTAATGCAATACTTGAACCCTTCAATCAGAACAGGAATATCTACATGGAGATCAACAGAAAATTCAGTTCTTTGGAATCCCCATATTTTTGACTGTGAAAAGAGTGAGAGAGAGAGCTTAATATTATGAAACCAGCAAGATTAAGAATTTAATAGCACACAGCTGCCACTGGTTTCGCTCTTGTTCTTCATCTCCCCTCTGTGTGTTTCAGATCATCACGTATTTATCATGTCACAATTTAAATTTCAAGCTCTTTGGCTCAAGGCTTGTGTCATTATTTGAATTTGTTCACAGATTTGAGTACTTAAAAAGCAGTGAGAAGAGTACAGCTCAGGGAACTTAGAAAAAATGTGCCACTAGAACATTTTCCTCTACAACAGGATGTCCAGGGTGTCTGCATCACCTTTCATCTTCATCAACAGTAAGGAGAAATTATCACACAGATTTGTATCAAAGAGACTCTATTGCTTTATTAATCAGTGTTAATGTACAGGTTAATTTAAAAAAAGCTACAGTTTATGAAATGCATCATCTACTTACAAGATACAAATCTAGGCCAATTGCCACAGTATCTGCTGATGCTCATCCACTGTAAAAAATTTACAGTTTTTTTTTTTTGAGATACAAAACCACAAGCAAACATTCTTTGTTAAACATTCAGTTAAGATAATAGCATTCTACTACAGTTTCATATAGCGTTTTAGTGCAAAAGGAAGTACAAATATAAAAATACTGAGGCTTGAATAAAAAACCACAACAACAAAAACCCAAGCAAGCTGTGGAGTTAGAGATGAGTGTCAGCTATGGGTATTCTTCTAAGCTCTACAATCTGGGAGTTAGCCATGCTGCCACCATCCTGGCTGCCATGACAAGACTCATTATCACTGACACTGAGACCTGCACCTGAAACAGAGAAAAAGAACAATAAGAAAAAACACTAAGTAAGAATGAAATTTTGACACAGAAATGGGAATACTCTGTCCCACTCTGCTTTATTCTGATTACTAAAATTTTTCCCCACCCTGCAACCACATGGCAAGTTTCCTCTTTCTAGTCTACCACTCTGGATCCATGGATTATAACATTAGCTGACATAGCTTTGTACCATCCACATATGCTTTTTCATAATTACACTGTCATTCACTTCATTTGGTCTGGTAAGTGGTACAACAGCTTTTTAGAGGTTGCCTTGAAATCAGAAAAGCATAAATCAAGGCCTGGCTTAGAATGAGTTAATGGTCTGGCTGTTACAAGGATTTCCTCGTAAAGAATTGATTTTTATTGATACAATTTCTAAGTTAAACCATAATTCCATCTGTCTTAACAGGACAGTAAATTCAGCCACAGAAAAGATGCTTACCAAATATTATTTAAACCCACATTTGGCATAAAATGGTGCATTAAGTTCCACTGGAAGACAATACTAGAATTTGGTCCAAGGGAACCTCCAAAACATGTCTAGAAGAGACCTTGAGAGGCTACACTCTCCATCCTTTTGTAACAGGACTTTTGCTAGCTTTCTGCTTCCTGTTTGTTTGATGGTGATTTCACCTGGGCTTTTATTGTGCGGGAGGTTTGAGTTGATTACTGTGAAGATGCATAATCCTGTACTAGTTTTTATGAAATGCTAAATATTTTCAGACCATTTTGCCAAAAAAGATCTGTTGCAACTATAAACTTCAGTGCTTTTTCAGCTTCCCTCCTTGAGCTGTAGAACAAATTCTACACAATTCATGAATTCTGAGGGCTTAGGGTGTCTGGGCTTTAAATTTTTTGAGAACTACATATCAGCATAATGAGGCATAAAGATTTCAATACAAATTACTTTCAGGCATGATCCTGCAGCGATGTAATTTACAAATGATGAGGGCAGAAGCAGATCTGTAACTACATGCAGTTCAAGGAAGTTACTAAGGAATGACATCTGGCTCAAAACAGCCCTGAAGAGGGTATGTTGGGAGAGGCAGTGATTTGCATTTCATATTGAAGTATTTTCTAGAGTTTCAATCAGGTGGACAGTGCATCTCCTATTTCCACCTCAGCTGACATTCCAATTTGTGGTTTGTTTGACAAAAGAAGAGAGTAGCTTACTTTTCTTTAGTTTCTTCATCTCTTCCTATGCTCTCTGTTCCACTTGTACCAAGTTTTCTCTTAGCACCCTTACACCCAGCACCCCTCAAGCAGAAATGAAGTACTGAAAAGCAGGCAGCAGTGAGAGGCTGCTTTGCTGTGGGAAGTCAGGCTGCAATCTTGAATATGCAGTTTGGTCCAGAGAACCTGCACAGAAGGTCCTGTAGGACTTGCCAAGTTTTTCTGCAGAGGTCTGGATGAAGTCTTGGTAGGGCCAAACTTGGATCCAGGATAAGCTGCACTGTGATCCTTCTTACACTGGTTTTAATATTTTGTGGCTCATGGGGGAACATGCATTCACTGACACTGATGAGTCCTTAGATCTGCATGACCCAAGCTCTTGAGAAACCAACAGCTACCAACCAGAGTATGACAGGAGTAAAAATCCATCAACATACAGAGATACAATAACAAAGTCAAGATTGGGCTCTGAATTATTAAAAAAATTGTTTATGAATGTATTGAAATTTATTTAAATTTGTATGCACATTTAACCTTTTCATTGAACCAGATCCTAATATCCAAAAGGTGCTTGAAGGTCCTGGGAAAAACAGCAATTGTTTAAAAAAGTTATTTTGATTGTTTGATATTTGATTGTGTTAGAAAGGAAACCTGACTGTAATAGAGAAGATGAATCAGACTGATGTTTTTACCACATGGGGATGGAAGATCAAGTAAAACCATGAAGTAAATAAAATATTTTGAATGAAGAAAGAACACAATACTTCTTATGTAGCATAACAGTAGAATTCATTCAAGACGTTTAGTCAACATGAAAAAACACAAATTTCAAAAACTGAACACCAACACCCTCCCCCACCATTGTTTAAAACCATTTGAAATAATAATTATGACCACCCTGAGGTCAGATTTCAAGGTGAATACTGACTGTTGGTATTGGAAAGATATTTGTCTTACCAGTGGCTATATTGGTAAAGTGGCAACTACTTTGCATGGGTTTTTTTTAAAAATTTCTCTTTGGGCACTACAAAAAGTTCATGTATTGGTCTAATGGTATTAGACTATCTATAGTCTTAAATGTCATATACATGAAAAGGCTCTGTGCAAAGTCAGAGAAGATATTTTTTGTTACAGAGGTTCTTATCAGGAACTTGGTAAGTCAGAGACTGAAACTGGATACTTTAGGTTTACAAGGGCCTTGTTCTGCTGATGCTGCAAAGACAAACTGTGTTAGAGCTGATCCTTTTTAGGAATAAGAACTGAAATGTAACCAGGATACCAGCTTACCAAACAGTCAGCAGGCTGGAAAGGGTATGACTGTTTACACAATGGAGTTTCACAGAGTTCATTGGTCCATTGTGTTCTCAGATTAGAGTGGAATTAAAAACTCAGTCAGATCCTAAAAAGCATGCACATGCACTCATCTAGAGATGCTGGAGTTGGATGGCAGGTATTTAGCAGGGAATATTACTTTCCCCCAGTTTGTGAAGGAACTATTCGGAGAAAAATAAGCAGGAAAATGAAGCCTTTCTTTCTTTCCTTTTTATATGCAAGGACCAGCTGTAAACTGAAAAGCCTCAGCTCAGGCTTCATACCTAGAAGTTCCTCCACTGACATCTGCTGGTGAAGGGCTACACCAGTACATCACTGTGAGCCCTGGAACACCAGCTCTTATCATCTGCTTGCTCAGAGATAGCTCAGACTTTCACTGAAACATTTCTTAAGGGAGTTTGTTTTGTAAGTGCTGTACTCATATGGCTGGGAAAAATTTTTATCTCTCAAGCACTTGTATCTTGCTTAATCAATCATGGTTTTATTATATCTGTGAGATGTATACGAATAAGCTACACAAACCAAATTTAGTTCTTCTTTCAGGGTTTTAACTTCACAGAAATGACACCAACTGACATCCAGACTTCTATAAATAAAGTTCAGATCGAACTAAAAATGCTTACTGGTATTGTGCAGTCACATTCAATAGCCAGCAGGTAACATATGTGTGAAAATCACACATGAGAAACTGAATATGCAAACTAGCTATCTTTCCTTCCTTTTTGTTTGCTTTGTTTGTTTTGTTTTGTTTTGTTTCGTTTTGTTTTGTTTTCTTTGAAGTGAGCCCTTCAAAACAGAAATTATGTAGGATGATAAGGCAGGGACTTTGCCAGCTACAATCTATATGCCCTGTAACATAGAATCCCCAGGATGCTGCACTCAACACCTGTCAGAATTGAAATTTCAAATGTTTCCTCTGGTTCAGGATGGCCACATGAGATGCTTTATTCTTAAACCAGGTGCCTTCAGTGGTGTCAATAAGGTTTATTAAACGCTAAATTTGGAACCCTAGCTGCATTAAATTGAACATAATGAATAATTTTATATAACATTGCTGTAACAGCTGTATTTGCATGGGGTTTTTAACTTAGTAGATTTTTCCAGGTTTTTTCCATATCAGACAATCATATTTGCATCATATTAAAGAAACACTGGAATATTTACATAATATTTATCAGCATTGCCTCTATTAAGAATAAAACCACACTAAGGCATGAATGTGGTGCTATTCTGCTTAATATGTATCTGGATATTATCATGGTGGGTCACCTGTCACCCCTGGAGGAATTTGGGCCTCCCTCAAAGGCTTTGCTGTGTTTTGCTTTCACAACTCATCTGAACATATTTTGGTTTTGTGCATCATAGAAAGGGAGGGGACAAGAGTATTTGTAAGATAGAGATGGAAGGTCAGAAATCAGTAAAGCTATCATGCATTTGTGCTACTCATGCTTTAGAGCAATGCTGATGGGCAGCTTGCTGCTTTGGGACAGATTGCATCTTTCTTGTTAGCTCCTTTTCTAACTGCCCAGCCCAAACTAGAGAAGAAGTCCTCAGGGAATTCTGGTGTATTGGGCTTTATGCTCAATGACAATAATATTTGACTCTATAGTAATCTGGAAGGCTTACTAAATTGCCTATCAATATAAACCTTGCAGAAGAAATCAGAGGGAAAATTAGGGTCTAGTCTAAAATTGCAAACTTTTAAAGTTAACTAATGCAATCAACAAAAACTTATTCATAAATAACTAACTTTCTCAATAGAAGTTGTTTGAATCTTCATAAGAGCCATAAATGAAATACAATAAAATAAATACATAAAAAATTATAAACATTAAAAATAACAAACACTTTTAGCATATGTTGATGAGTAGGACATGTCCTTAATCATTATAGTTTCATTATTTCCTTCACATAAACCACCTTGGAACTGGCCTGCCTTCCAAAAGATCTCCAAAATTTAAAAAAAATTATGTGATGTAGCGAGCAGAGTGAATCCTACCTATCTGTTTTTGTATGGACCTGAGCATATTTGATGGAATGAAGGAATTACTTGGTAAGGCATTCAAATACAATGGATGCACGACATAAGAAGCCCCCTGGATTTCACACACAAACCAGAAAACCCTATCACCATGTGATGCTCGTAAAAAGTTAGCTAACCTGTGGCTAAGAAACAGTGCACTGCTCTCCACCTGATTTGCTAGAACTGCAGTAGAACTCTGTCTGACCCAGCCTATGTTTCAGGTTAATCTGTAATTAGGCCCAGCTTTAATGACTGGGGAACCAAGGGCTAAGTGCAAGTTCTGTGACACATTCTTTAGCAACAAGGCCAAGTGTGCCAGCACAACTATTTATGGGGCTGCACTGCACACTGCAAATTACTAAACACTGAAACGTTAAAAACAGTTTTCCTGTGGAGGATTGGTTGAATTTTTTTTTAACTTTTCTTCATTTCTACAGCTGAGAGCAGCAGAAGAACAGAAATGAAATTTTAGCTTTGATTATGCTCTTTCCTATTGATTCTGGCTGCCAGATTAGACCTTGTGGCTAAAAAATTATGTCCTGTGAGCGTAAGTTAAAGTCACCTTCAGACAGCTCAGAACCACATGAACAGAAAGAACAGATGAAGCACAAAGGGGCATAAAAAACATTTTTACATATTCCTCTGCTAATCAGGGCTGACCTTCAGTCAGCTCTCAGAGTGGGACCTAACATTTTAGCACTGCTATAGTAAGTTTTAGTATAGATTGACAGTTTTAGGGAACAGAGATAATGGAAGGTTCTGTTTCAGTTAATCAAAGGTAAAGTTCAACCAACTGCATTTCTAATCTTCCTCTAAATGCAACACCCCCCAGTTTAGCAGTGCTAAAACTAGCTAATGTGGGGGGAAGAACACCTTCTCCCTGCTCTTCCAGAATGAGAAATTTTCAGCCTTCTGAAATAAAGTGTCTTCTGAAAGCATTTGAGAAGTAAATCACACAGCAAATTACAGGCAGGTGCAGCTCAGCAAAAAGGCATCTTAGCTGCCCATATACTTCAGCCAATTTAGAGAAGAGGTTTTTCTCTTCCAATTACCAATGACCACTTCTTTCTTGGAGTCAGGACTGGTACTCCAAGGGCATCAGGTTAACTGATGTAGAGTGGGAGAGAGAAGGGAGAGGAAAGAAGAAAAAAGAAGAAAAGGAAAAATCTAACCTGACTTCTTGTGGTTTCATGTGAGTACGAGTAATGATGCAAGAGAGGAAGAAATGTGAGATGAGCTCATTTCAGTGCCTGCTAGCTTAACTATTATCATAAAACTCCTGTTAGTCCACAGCACAGTGAATACTTTAGCAGCATAGGTCCATATTGCCAAGCAGAGAAAAAAAAATCCAGCTTTCCATCACCTCATCTCTCTTTTTATTACTTCCATGTGACTCCCTGCCTCCCTTTTCTTGGCCATGCACCGAAGTGAACTGGAGAACATATCAGGATGAAAACAATAAAGTACATGTTTAGATACAAAAAAGCTTGGGAATTTTATTTTTTGGGGTTTTTTTTTTTGTTTTTTTTCTTTTGTTTTTTTTTTTTTTAAGACAAGTAGTGTATGTTGAGCTAGAAGTTGTGTCTGAGACAATAGCTGATCAACATTTACTTTGCTGGTCAAAGATGCTTTAATCTTCCACACCACCTCTTCAGTTCATCTTGTTCAAATGTGAGGCTGAAACCACATGGGGCAACTTGTTTGGTTTAGAAATCATGGAGTTTTTTACTCTTGTAACACTGCTGGGGACACCGTGTGGGCACAAGAATAAGCATTGGTGTAGAATTGTTAGGCACTACTTTAATCAGTAATGTAAACAAAATATTTTTCTCCAACAATGGCCTGAGGTCACTGCTTCAAATCACATTAGTACGAAATGTTCATAAAAACAAATTAAAGTAAAGTATTAATAAAGAAGACAATAATAGAATTAAGGAAAGAAAATCAAAAGTTGGTTTTAGACCTACTTTCTCAAAATACAAAAATTAATAAGTATAAAGCATTTTTTCACAGAATATGGAATGGTTTGGGTTGGAAGGGATCTTAAAGGCCACCTATTTCCAGTCCCCTGCTATGGGCAGGTACACCTTCCATTAGATCACCTTAGAGCCCCATTAAACCTGGCCTTGAACACTTCCAGGGATGGAGTAGCTGGAGCTTCTCTGGGTAACCTGTGCCAGATTCCTAATACCTAATCTAACCACACTCTCTTTCAGTTCAAAGCCATTCCCCCTTGTCCTGTCACACTAAGCCCTTGTCAAAAGTCCCTCTCCAACTCTCTTTAGCTACTGGAAGGGACTCAAAGCTCTCCTCAGTGCCTTCCCTCCTCCAGGCTAACAACTCCAACATTCCCACCCTTTCCTCACAGCAGAGGTGCTCCAGCCCTCTGAGCACCTTCATGGCTTCCTCTGGAATCAGTCCATGTCCTTCACATATTGAGGGCCCCATAATTAGGAGCATTTCTTGCAACCTGAATTGGCTTAGGTACACAGTGTTAGGAATTTATTGATTTATTTTATTTCTATTTTACCAGTTTATTATCAACATTCTCAGTTTTCCTCCCAGTTTGACTTTTTTTGATATCACTGAAGGGAATGAGCTTTTGCAATTATGTAAGCCAGGTCAATTAATCTGCTACACTCACAAATACCTTGCTGTTGTCTCTTGCAAGGCTCAGTGGTATCCCAAAAGATGATTTAGGTGACCCCCTACTACCAAGTAAATCTATTTGCACTTTACCTGGGTGGGCTTTGGTTAGTGTCTGCCATATCTCATCAGGGAGGATTCTTTTGCCTCTTTAGTTGTCTTCTCAGACATTCCCATGTTCCATGTTGACTGATCTTTAAGATTTCCATTGGAAATCAGATTATTTTAAGGGACCTCATTAATTGTATCTCATGGAATAATGGCACCATTAGGATGAATAATACCACAATAATACAACAAACTTTGAGGGGCAAAGGGAGGAGTCACTCACCAGTCTTTAAGGCAAATATTAGGTCATCAAACTCTTGTGATTCCTCATCAGCAACTAATGAGCTGGTACTGAATCCTCCAGAAGGGTGGAAAACATTACCATTTTGTGGACTCTGCTTGAAGGCAGCACTAGCTTGACTAGCAGGCTGCAAGGATGCCCTCTCCCAGTCTGCAGGTACCTGCAGAGTTTAAAAAGACACAAAAATGCAGTGATCATCAAAACTATTGTATATAGAAACTAGAAATTATGATCAGAGCTGGACTGAAGACCAAAAGATTTTGGAACCATCATTCTGTCACTTCTATAATGAGTCAGGAAGCCTTTTTAACTTTTTAATATATTGTATCTACATATCTATATCTATGTCTATGTCTATATCCATCTATCTATCTATCTATCTATCTATCTATCTATCTATCTATCTATCTATCTATCTATCTATCTATCTATATCTGTATCTATCTATATCTAATCTATCTATATCTATATCTAATCTATCTATATCTATCTCTCTGTCTGTATCTCTCTATCTATCATCTCTCTTTTCCTTGCCTTTCCTTCCCTTCTGTATTAGGTTTTCATGGCCAAATTTTGGTAGTGGAGGGGGGAAAAAGGGGCTGCAGGGGGGCCTACTGGGGTGGCTTCTGTGAGAAGCTACTGGAAGCTTCTTCCATGGGACAGAACAATCCAGGCAGGTGCAAAGATCTATCTACTGCCAAATCTAGGCCAATTAGAAATGGTGACCTCTGTGATAACATATTTAAGAAGAAGATGAAAAAAAGGTTATTGTGCAGATGTAACTGTGTCCAGGGAAGAGCAGGATGAGAGTTTGTGAGAGGAACAACTCTGCAGACACCAGAGTCAATGGAGAAGGAGGGGGTGGAGATGCTCCAGATGCCAGAGCTGAGATTCCCCTGCTGTCTTTGGAGCCCCAAGCCAGAGCAGGATGATGGCTGAGAGGAGGCTGTCACTCTGTGAGAAGTGTTCAGAAAGAAGAGACCATGCTGGGGCCTGTCCATGAAGGATTACACCCCTTGGAAGAGAGGCTCATGCTGAAGCAGTCTGGGGATGACTCTTGCCAGTGGGATGGACTCCCAGTGGGGAACTTAATGGAGAAGTGTCTTCTGTGTGAGGGACCCATGCTCAAGTGGGGGAAGGACTCCTCTCCCTGAGGAGATGGAGAAGCTACAGAACTGACCATAACCCTCACTCCTTATCTCCCTTGTTGCTGGGGGAGGAAGTAGACCTGAGAAAGAGGGACTGTTGATTGGCGGGGAGAGGGGAAGGTCTTTTTTTTTTTTTTTTTTCATTATGGTGCTGTGATTTCACAGCCATAAATTCAATTAATATTTATAATCTCAGCCTATTTTGCCCATGACTGTGTTTGGTGGGTCATCTCCCCTGGTCCTTAACTCATGAACCCTTTGTTTTATTTTCTGTCCCCTGTCCAGCTGGAGAGGGGAGTGAGAGAGACACTTTAGTGGATGCCTGGCATCCAGGCAGGGTAAATACTCTACACCTTCTCTTTTCCCATTTCCCTTTTCCCTCTTTTCCTTTCTTCTACCTTTCCCTTCCTTTTTCTCTCTTTTTCTTCTTTTTTCTCCCTTTTCCTCCCTTTCCCCTTCTCCCATTTCCACTCCCTTCCCTTCCCCATTCCATTCCATTCCATTCCATTCCATTCCATTCCATTCCATTCCATTCCATTCCATTCCATTCCATTCCATTCCATTCATCTTTATGGCAATTTCCACTTTTCAACATCATAACTCTGACAACTTAAGTACTTAAAACTCATCTAAAACCTATAGTAAGCTGAAAGAATTAACCTGATATTTTGATTTCCCATGACCTACTTTTGACACTTGAACCAACCTCCATAATAAACTGAAGATTCAAGTGTGGAAGGGAAAATTCCCTAGGTGGGATGCTATCAGAGCACAATAGGTTCCAAGAATAATATGGATAAAGATAACTTTTTTTCTCATTAAAATAAATGAAAAAAAAAAAAATCCCCCTCCCCCCCAAAGACAACCTATAAAATTTAACATCTCATTCATGTGCATTACACTTCAGAACTAATGCTGAAATATCCAGGCACATTTCAATAAATAAGATAATGACTACAGAGCACTATGAGCACTCTTACCTCTTCCATAGCACTGATGAGGTTCTGTGTGGACTTGCTGATCTCTCCTCCTGCAGCTGGCAGACCACTGCCATGTGTGAAAAACGCTGATCCTGAAGCTGTATGCCCATTCATGTCTACAGTGTAACTCGCCTTCACAGGACAGCAAAGTTGGTTGTGCAGGATAAAATACACCACAAAGACATAAAGACCCTTAAACAGAGATTGAAAGAGAACATCAGCCTGTGAAATGCAGGGAGCTTGGTTCAGAATTTTCTGTGCAAAATAATGGATGACATCACTGTCCATCAGAGATCTAAAAGCTGCAACTTCGTATCCTCAGTTCTTCAGCTAAAACACACAGGCACACAAATATTTGAAAATTATTATTTGGTTGAACCTACAGAGTTGCAAAGGAAAGCCACGACCCCAAAACCAACTTGAGTTTCACAGTTGTCATTAACAGTGAAAATGAGGTTAAAGGCCTCCCTTATAATAGCATTTGGCTGCTGTTCCTTGGCCACAATTCTTCATTTTCTTACTGACCTGCTGGCTTTTTGTAATCTTTACCTCATGTAAACTGCACTGCTGCTGTCAAAGATACAATAACTATAAATTAGGTTTTCTATGATATGCACAAATTCAGTACTAGTTTTCATTTCTGATTACAACAAAGGCTCTGCTGTATGCTTCTGCAGTTTTTCTTTAAAACTTGCTAATTTTGACCTTTAGACTGAGCCAAGAAAAGTATTATAACCATGTCTTGTGTTTGTAAAGAAGTCCAGTAATTGAACTTCTGGGTATTAAATCTGATTTATTTTAATTTTTAATTTGCACTAATACTGAGGAAAAATAATCCACTCCAACTAATAAATCAACCTGTTCATTAATTACTAAGGAAAGGGTTACCAAAATAGTACAGGAAGAAGTCTTTTGCATTCTTACCACTTGCTGCAATACAATTTGCAATTTTTTTTTATTCACATTGTTCTCTAGAACCCTGAAGCCAATTGTACTAAACAGAACAATTCATTTTAAAGGTATCCCTGGCACAGAAGTGCTAACTGGTATTACATATATTAAGGAGTTTCATCTAATTATATTTGTGAATTCCTATTGAAAGAAATTTTGAAAATACTTGAAAAGAGACTGCAAATACCTAACAGCATTTCATGATACACAGAATGATACTTTCTATTGGCAAAATGATATAACAAAATTTTCTGGTCCCAAGTGACACATAAGAGAAGCTAATGGAATTCAATAGGATTTTAATCTCAGTTGGTTACACACTGGAATACTTTCACATCCCTTCTATAAAATCATACAACTCTGTGTGTGAGTTTTTGTTGTTGTTGTTGTTGTAGTTGTTTTGTTAAACAGAAAATTACCAAACAAAAGCATTAAAATCACTAAAAGCTAAATCAAGAAAACATTTTCCCACTTTTCCAGATTATTGCTTATTTGTCATGACAACTCAGAGCAGTTAACTGAGAGGAAATTTCTTTGTGATACATGTAAGTAAATACATCCAATAAAATAGATGCAAACGCATGTTTGAGACACTAAAAAGAAACTAAAATATCCTTTCATTTTATAAACAAGTTCAAGGACTTTGATATAGGTTAAACATAATGGGGGCAGCAAATGGATTTATTTTAATTTAAGTTGTTATGGATATGAAAAGGATAAAATCCCCAAGAAGAACACATTATAGTGACAATACATAATTCAGGGTAGCCTCTGGCAGTTCTGTCTCTGAGGGCCTAGCCACAAAAGTTGCATACACATTTCAAGTCATTTTGTACTTTTCATGAAAACCCATTAACTGAAGATGCTGCACAGCCCTGTCATTTGAAATGCAGGGACACAAGGCATTGACATACAAGGTCCATGAGTAGTAATCTGCTGTGTAGCCTCAAGTCTGGACACTCAATTTAAAAAAAAAAAAATACACATAGAATAAAGTGTCACAATTATCTCCTTAACTTGGTCTGTGTCCTGATATAACTCTCTGCAGATGGATGATGAGACAACTCCTGTGGATCCTTCCATAATAATCACATGGACACAGGGAGGAGAAGTCAAAGACTGAGAGAGATAGCAGAATCAACCAAAAATTGTGATTTACTTCTCCCATCTTGTAAAATATTATGGTAATGTCTTACAGATACCTAATGGAACCCAACACTCCTAAGCAGGCAATACATTTACACAGGAATTCTTGCTGGACAGAGAACTCCTCGATTGGCTGGACAAAGGATGGACCTTTCTTTCACCTATATTCCTCTTCAAATCTAGAATCTGAAGAAGAAAAATCTCTGTAGATGGTTAATTGTGGGGGGTTTTTTAAGCATCAAAAGGGTTTTGTGGTCATATTTCGATAATCTTGTGTCTTTATTAAACACCCCAAAAAGTGATCAGGAAACCAAACAAGTCAAATGGTCCTGCCCAAATAGCATTGAGCTCCAAAGACCATACACATGAAGATGTCATGCAGTAAATCATATGGATTTCTATTTCTTTTCAAGCCAGGAGCTACCAGGCTGTTTACTCTAAAAGAGCATGAGCAGCCTGCAGATACTTGGGTTGTGTCAGTGCAGCCACAGTTTTCAGTGGGTTTTTTCAAAACCACCAGTCCAAGAACTATCCTTCCTCATGCTTTTGACTCTACTTATGTTCCTTTTCACTTCAGTCTTTAACACTGTAAGAACAGTTATAAATTGCTGTGAAAATAAAGTTGTTGGCATTGTAATATATGCTTTTCTGTGTTTATCATATAAGCAGCTCTAGCCAAGTTGGAACTATTGTACTTTTTCATAGATTCACAGAGCTTGTCCTTGCTTGTTGGACTAAGACTAAAAGTAAGAGAATAGTCAACCTCTGCTGACAGGCCTACCAGAAACATATACCATCCAAAAGGATTGAAAAGAGGTTGGTCAGTGTGTGGATATTAGTTAACACAGACAATGACATCTCTGTTAAATTTGTGGGAAATATTTTTTTTTTGCAAGTTTTCATAAAAAACCCCTTTCCTAAACTCAAGAACTCAAACCCCAAAATTTCAGCCTAGTGCCAGTAGCTTCTGCTATTGGATATGAATTGGGAGCCATGCCCCTCAACTCAACAGCATGTGCTGGGGGGCCATGAGAATCTCTTGGGTCCCAGGCTGCAAGACTGACTGACAATGTAAGAGCTTGACCTGTGTTCCATGGAAACAGACTGAACAACTAAGCTGAAGAACTATGACTCTGGAGGATTTAATAGTAATTCTACATAAATTCTGTGCATTAGGCCCACAGGACTACTTACAAGACATTTAACCCCATTTCATTCATGGTTACACTATGATAGTAACATTTGTACAATGCCACAGTAAAAGATAAAAGAAAAAAGTGGTAGTAATATATTTCCTACCAAGGAAGGTGGGAACTACTTGAAGCAGACAAATTAGGTTGTCCCAAAGGAGAAAGCACAAACCGGCAACTTATAGTTCTCAAACATTTGAAAAAAGATTGCAAGAGACTGTCTGCAAAGGCTGCTGGTTATTTTACTGATATTTGCTGATGAAAGACAATTAAGCTCTTACTATTTCATCTCAGCAAGCTGGTTATGGCTCATCATCTCTTTTGTATGTTATGCTAGGAAAAAAATATCCAAATAAATACAGGTACTGCTGTCTAAAAGAAATCACACATGGAAAAGTTTGATGTGACATTTTTGTTCAGTGAGGTGGGAGCAACCTCAGTGCTGCTCCAGGTTATGCCAGGTAGTTCACCTTACAAGAGGCAGTCCTGGAGAAGGCAGTGGGACATGATAGAAGAAGAAAGAGTGGTGCTAAGTTGAAATGGAGAATGTTCCAACTGGATATGAAGAAAACATTTAATGGTGATAACTAAGCACTGAAGCAACCCGCCCAAAGAGACTGTGGAAATTTCTCCATAGAAGAAGAAGGGAGTTTTTTTCTGGTATATATGTACAAAATATGATTGGTGAGAGGGTTTTTTCATGCATGTGTGTGAGGGGGTTCTCTTAAGCAACAGACTGACTTATTTATTCCAAGAAGCAGCATACATTTGATACCTCATGAGATCCTGTGCAGAACTGGAGGACTAATCCACAGAAAACCTTCACTGCACACTGAACACTCGGAGTGTCTCTGTCCTCTTAACTCTGTGCTCCAACTTACTGTGATGACAACACACTATGTCTAAATTTGAAAACCGAGCTAACACTGTTACTGTTAATGAGTAAGGATACAACAGACTGTAGGCAATCAACAAATCTTTTCATCATGTCCTTTTTATCTACAGAGAGAAAACCAAGATGCTTCCTGCATCACATGATTTTATTAATTTTCTGATAAACACAAACGCATCAAGGCATTAGACTTATTTTTTTTCAGATAATATGCATCATACTTCTCCCACAAGTATTTTAACCAATGCCTGAGATACCCTACCCTGAAATTACAGAACCTGTTTTTCAAGGAGAAATGCATTCAGATACTATCATCTGTTTTAGATGAATGGTATTTCTATATATAAAATGAAAGTATCTTAAGAGGACTTTTGTGAATGCAAAGT